>NC_064759.1:44515877-44815877 GCF_011397635.1 Epinephelus fuscoguttatus | reverse complement strand
AGAAGTCAGGTTAATACACAGCCGACGGCCCTATTGGACAACTGTTAAAATTCATATTATGGCAAGAACCAATCAGTTAACTAAAGAAAAATGAGTGGCCATCATTACTTTAAGAAATGAAGGTCAGTCAGTCCGGAAAATTGCAAAAACTTTAAATGTGTCCCCAAGTGGAGTCACAAAAACCATCAAGCGCTACAACAAAACTGGCACACATGAGGACCGACCCAGGAAAGGAAGACCAAGAGTCACCTCTGCTTCTGAGGATAAGTTCATCCGAGTCACCAGCCTCAGAAATCGCAAGTTAACAGCAGCTCAAATCAGAGAGCAGATGAATGCCACACAGAGTTCTAGCAGCAGACCCATCTCTAGAACAACTGTTAAGAGGAGACTGCGCGAATCAGGCCTTCATGGTCAAATAGCTGCTAGGAAACCACTGCTAAGGAGAGGCAACAAGCAGAAGAGATTTGTTTGGGCCAAGAAACACAAGGAATGGACATTAGACCAGTGGAAATCTGTGCTTTGGTCTGATGAGTCCAAATTTGAGATCTTTGGTTCCAACCGCCGTGTCTTTGTGAGACGCAGAAAAGGTGAACAGATGGATTCCACATGCCTGGTTCCCACTGTGAAGCATGGAGGAGGAGGTGTGATGGTGTGGGGGTGTTTTGCTGGTGACACTGTTGGGGATTTATTCAAAATTGAAGGCACACTGAACCAGCATGGCTACCACAGCATCTTGCAGCGACATGCCATGCCATCCCATCCGGTTTGCGTTTAGTTGGACGATCATTTCTTTTTCAACAGGACAATGACCCCAAACACACCTCCAGGCTGTGTAAGGGCTATTTGACCAAGAAGGAGAGTGATGGAGTGCTGCGGCAGATGACCTGGCCTCCACAGTCACCGGACCTGAACCCAATCGAGATGGTTTGGGGTGAGCTGGACCGCAGAGTGAAGGCAAAGGGGCCAACAAGTGCTAAACACCTCTGGGAACTCCTTCAAGACTGTTGGAAAACCATTTCAGGTGACTACCTCTTGAAGCTCATGGAGAGAATGCCAAGAGTGTGCAAAGCAGTAATCAGAGCAAAGGGTGGCTATTTTGAAGAAACTAGAATATAAAACATGTTTTCAGTTATTTCACCTTTTTTTGTTAAGTACATAACTCCACATGTGTTCATTCATAGTTTTGATGCCTTCAGTGAGAATCTACAATGTAAATAGTCATGAAAATAAAGAAAACGCATTGAATGAGAAGGTGTGTCCAAACTTTTGGCCTGTACTGTATATGTATATATATATAGATAGATAGATAGATAGATAGATAGATAATCAGAAAAACCTGGTTTACATGATTCAGTCCTTCCGTTGGATTTCTCCCCAAGTACATGACATAAAACTCAAACTTATTTAATTATTTCCCTCTAAAATGTAGTGGAGTGGGAGTATAAAATAATAAAATCTGAAAGAAACCAGATTAAAGGGTATACATGCACCGAAAAATCTGACTATTGGGGAAAAAGCTAGATGTGTTTATCTGATTTCTCATAATCAGATAATGGCTTTTATCTGATAAAGTCTATCGGATTATGCTGTTTACATGACCACTTGAATAATCAGGTAACTCCAGAAATCAGATAATGATCGGTTTATTAGTGTGCATGTAAACGCACTCACTGGCTCCCCAGTGATAATTCTCTGTGGCTTCATCACTTTGACTGACATTACATACATACATACAAACATATTGATTATTGCAGCCTTAAAGCAAAGATCCGCTGCTTGTAAAAATCAACAGTCACAGGGCATGTAAGCAAGAATCTTTTTTCTTTCCAGTAAGGCTCTAGATCTGTTAAGTGAGTCCACACCTCTAACCTAAGGTCCTGACCATGTCTTCCAGGTGATGATGGGTGGGGCCTGGTTCCAGGAAGTGTTTGGGGCCCCAGAAGCAGTAACAGATGAGCGTCTTTTAGCAAGAGCCACTGAGGCAGTGCAACACCACCTGGGAGTAACCACAGCACCCAGCTGGAGTCGGGTGAATTTACACAGGGTATGATAGGACTGTGTCTTTGTGAAGAAGTGTTAACCCCAAACCAGTTCCCAATTCATGTCAAACTAGAATTAGCGCTTCACGGTTGTATGCCTTCACATACCAAGTTGCACTTACAGTTTACATCTGTGTCTGTGAAAACATGGAAGCTTCACACACATTAATTCAGAATCTGACCAAATGTCTCCCCTTCTGTTCGAGAGTGATGATGTTGAATAATGGCCAGAAGAGTGTTTTTGCTCACAGTGATGCCACTGTGAAATTGACCTTTGACTTTTTCAATATATAATATCATCACTCATTTTATCCTATTTATGTTAAATTTTGTCTTAATTACAATAGGAATTCTTGAGTTATGGCCAAAAAATATGTTTTGTGAGGTCACAGTGACCTTGACCACCAAATTCAATCTACTCATCTGTAGTCCAAGGGATCTTTGGAAGGAATCCCTTTAAGGCCTTCTTGAGATATCACCTTCACGAAAATGAAACAGATGCAAGGTCACAATGACCTTGACCTTTGACCTCCAAAATCTAATGACAGGCATGAAAAACGCTCACCTTTCGCCGTTTTGAATACAAAATAAGTGACCTACATGGGGGGGGGAGGGGGGGCGGGGGGGTCTGTGGAGCGAAGCCACAGAAAAAAGATGGGGACATAGGTGTCAGTCTTGTGTTTTGATGCTTGAAGGAGGAGCTAAGAGGTATGGAGCTATATTTGTGTCTTTATTACATGCAGGAAAATAAATGATATGAGAGGGAAAAAAATGTTTGAGAGAAAAAAAAATATTTGAGAGAAAAAGTTTTCACACTGATAGCAAGAAATAATAATATTTGAGACTAAAAAAAGTTTTGAGAGAAAGTATTTTGTCATAGAATATAAAAAAAATCATTTGAGATTTAAAAAATTATTTCCGAGAAAAACAAACTCTCAAAAAACTTTTTTTACTCTCAAATATTATTTTTTTTCTATCAGTGTGAAAACATTTTCTCTCTCTCTCTCTCTCTCTCTCTCTCTCTCTCTCAAAAAAATGTTTCTCTCAAAACATTTTTCTTCTCTCTCTCAAAACTTAAGTCTTTGCTCTCCTGTCAGGATTTTGCTTTCGCTGTGAAAATAATGTCATGGGCGGGGCCACGTTCCTATTGGCCTGTCTCAGTCGCATTGACAGCTGGGTGAGGATCGTCTTGGGAGTCGAATTCAACTGAATCATTCATCCACCATGGTGGATTCACCGGCATAGATGCGCTGCGTTATTTGGGAGCAGAGACTCCAATGTTTGGGTAAGATGATGAGACACACAACTCGATGGGTAGCTAGCTGAGCAAGTTGGTTATCAAAATCATTCCTATAATGAAAACCTTTTCTCACCTAACGTTATTTTACCGAGATTGTGTTATTAACTGCACTAGCCAGCTAGTGTTAACTTTACATCTAGCTCGCTACCGTAAACCAGGTTATCCCATTAATGCCTTAACGTTACTTTACTACGGTGCTTTTCTCTTCCAACATTCCATGTGTGGCAGGGTGAGCGCTGCTACACCTCCGCCCTTTATTGGCATCAGCTGGGCCTAATTTCCAGTTGTCGGAGCCTAATTGCGCAGTGGTGGCGCCTGCGTTACTTGGTCTTCCCCTCACGGGCGTGCTCACTTCTACCTGGCGTTTACCTGGCGAGGGCTGTGTGTGTCGTGCTCCGGTTTCTGTACCCAAACTTGGGACTCATAAGGTAGGCATGGGTGCTGCAATGTTTGTCTACTGTTAATGCGTATTATGGTGTCACAGCTGCCGTGACTCTTCGCTTTACATCGGCGTCGGTCATTCCTGTTGTGTGCAGCTTCGGAGGGGACTTTGAAAAGCGTGGTGTCTGCTCTTCCTCACTGCGAGACGGTGACTGAGTTTGAGCTGTGCGTTAAGCTCACTTCGCTCCGGTTATCTCGCTCTGTTTTCTTATTTCTACTTCTGCTAGTTCTGTTAACTTTATGTTAACAGGTTGTCCTGCTGTAGCTGAGGCCACAGCTTGTGGCTTCTCCTCCTCCTCTGCGCACTGTGTGGGGCTGCACGGTGACGTGGGCCGTCAGCTGGGCATCCTGAAGGACAGCTATCCACGGCCTCCAGCCCTGGTGCGGCCGCTCCGTTTTCCACTGCTGTTCTGCCGTTTTTCCACAGACGGATTAAAGCACACTGTACTGCGGCTGTGCATTTATGCGGCTTTGGACCTCCGTGTTGTTATATTTGGAAGTCTGTCTCCTGTCCCATATTTACCAGTGTACGAATCTGTGTGACCTTCTGTTGTTAAGAGTAGTCTACAGATTTGAGTGTATTCCCTGGGGTGAATCCACCATGGTGGATGAATGATTCAGTTGAATTCGACTCCCAAGATGATCCTCACCCAGCTGTCAATTCGATTGAGACTGGCCAATAAGAACGTGGCCCCGCCCATGACATTATTTTCACAGCGAAAGCAAAATACTGACAGAAGAGCAAAGACCTAGGTTTTGAGAGAAACATTGCATGTGCATCTGCATGTGACCACCACTAGAGTAAATCTAAAAGAAATCAGATATGAGCATTTAGAAGCTCATTTTTCCACCAAAAAAAAACAATCAAGGAGCATAACCCTGGGACCCTCTAGGAGGTGCCGGGTCTCGTATCCTTCTCACCTTTTTCACCCCTGACCCATTTTCATGCCTGTAATCAGTTCATTGTTAAGTGAACATTTGTGCTCCAGATGAAGTAATCCCCTCAAGTTGTTCTTGAGATATCACATTCACAAGAATGGACAGACAAATTTACAGTGACCTTGACCCTTGACCCCCTACAGATACTCATGAACAATGAACAAATTAGAAGAAATTCCCTCAAAGCGTTTCTGAGATATCACGTATGTCTGTCTGTCCATTGGACAACCTGAAAACATACTGCCTCCGCCCACAGCTATTGCTGGCACAGAGACATAAAAATGCACTCAGGATTCTCTGTTGCTAAGTTAGTATTTCATCAGATTGTTGGAGGGAAACAGATTTTTACAGCAGTTATTTCTGCATCTCTGCAATAGTGATGAAATCTCTGATGTTTCTCTCGTCAGGACTGTATACCTCAGTATTATCAAGGACATTTTCGGAGAGTAGGTGAGTATACTGCTGACTCTACATTACATGTTAAAATGATGCATTCACAAGGTGTAGTGAAACATCATTTCAAGGTTTGACTGTCTGCTTTTCCAGAGTCCATGCGTAGCTTCATAAAGGAGAATAATCTCTCACTATCTCTGATTGGTTCCTCCTATGATGGTGTGGCAGTCAACGATGTCATCTATAGTGGACGAACAGCTGCAGAGGAGTTGTTGGGAACCAGACTTTGATGGAGCTGCTCAAAAAAAAAATACACATCCAATGATGTTTCCTGTTGAGAATGTATTTTTGTTTTAACCTGTAGCTACATCAAGCGCTCGTTCATGTATCATCAGTTTACCACAGCCTGTGGACACGACCACCAGAAACCACAGCCCTCATACTACTACACACACGCACACACACACACACACACACACTCACACACACACCTTGGCTCGTTGTCTGAGCTGGTGTGGTAAAATGCAGTCCTTACGTCATTCTTCAAGCTACATGGCGGCTCAGCTAGTGGTTTGAACAGCTTCAAGATTTACCTGCAAATGTATGAACTGAATGGTAAAGGCTTTTCTCTTCACTACCACTGTGTAGAATAAAATTGAATTGTAATATAATAGTAACCTCATAGTATAAGGTTCTGTTAATATATACAGTGACATTCACACATAATCTGGTTCAAAGAGGCTGACATTAGTATTGCTCTTTAATACTACTGATGGGACTTGCTCTTTAAGTAAAGCCTTAATGTACCTACAAGCTGTCTGTCAGTACCTGTTTGTTTTGTGGGAAAGATTTCCTGATAGACTGATAGGAGCATATATGACTTGCATTTATTTTCAGCTGATTTTAATATTTCTCAGTTATTGCATTCAGGGATGCTCTGAGGTGGCCTATGGTGTGTATATATGCAAAGCCCTCTGAGGCTAATTTGTGATTTTGGTGTATAGAAATAAATAAAATTTTCTTTGTTTGACTTTGCCTTTTTACATGTCAGATATTACATGTCGGTAAGCTGTACGTGCTGACGTATTGCGGTAAGCGAGTTGTGTCATTTCCGGTGTTTCTGTGACAGCGTCTCTGTACTGCTCTGGTGGATTCTACTAGCCTGCTTTCTCACTTCAGTTGCTTTAACGTCTACTTCAAGTCTTAACATCAAGTCGACCACTGGTTCTGTTTAAGCACTTGACGTTATAGCTCTCCTCCTTTCTACGACTTTCTCGCTAATCTCTTAGCTGTTGTTTGCACGTTACCAGCCTTGGTAGCTACATTAGCTTTACAGTTAGCGATGGCTTCTCCCTCTGCTCTCTCTTGCTCGGTGTGCCAAATGTTCAGTTATGCCTCTGCCTCCTTTAGCGACAGTGGTAATTGTAATAAGTGTAGCTTATTTGCTGTGTTGGAGGCGAGGCTTAGTGAATTAGAAGCGCGGCTCCGCACCATGGAAAACCATTCAGTAGCTGCGGTAGTTAGCCAGCCCCCTGTAGCTGGTGCGGAGCCACATAGCATAGCCTTAGCCTCTGCTAACTGTCCTCCGGTAACTCCCGTTCAGCCGGGAGGTTGGGTTACAGTTCGCCAGAAGCACAGCTCCAAGCCGAAGCCCACGGCTCACCACCAGCCTGTTCACGTTTCCAACCGCTTTTCCCCACTCAGCGACACACCCGCTGAGGATAAAACTCTGGTTATTTGCAGCTCTATTCTGAGGAACGTGAAGTTAGTAACACCAGCGACCATAGTCAAATGTATCCCTGGGGCCAGAGCGGGCGACATTGAATCTAATTTAAAACTGCTGGCTAAAGCTAAACGTAGATTCAGTAAGATTGTTATTCACGTCGGCGGCAATGACACCCGGTTACGCCAATCGGAGGTCACTAAAATTAATATTGCCTCGGTGTGTGAATATGCAAAAACGATGTCGGACTCCGTAGTTTTCTCTGGACCCCTCCCAAATCTGACCACTGATGACATGTTTAGCCGCATGTCATCATTAAATCGCTGGCTGTCCAGGTGGTGTCCAGCAAACGATGTGGGTTTCGTTAATAATTGACAAACTTTGTGGGGAAAACCTGGTCTTATGAGGAGAGACGGCATTCATCCCACTTTGGATGGAGCTGCTCTCATTTCTAGGAACCTGGCAAACTTTATTAGTAATTTAAATCTCTGACAACCCAGAGTTGAGACCAGGACTCAGAGTCGCAGTCCTACACGCTTCTCTGAGCTTCTAGTTCAGTTACCCACCCATAGTTTTCATAGTTTTATACAAACGGTGTCTGTTCCCCGACCACCTAAATTATTTAAATCTAAAATTAAACAAAGAGGAGTTGTGCATAACAACCTCATAAAAATTAAAACCTCTTCTGTGACAGAAAGACAAAACAGGAGAATTAAATGCGGACTGTTAAATATCAGGTCTCTATCGTCTAAAGCAGTGTTAGTAAACGAATTAATATCAGATAATCATATTGATTTACTCAGTCTCACTGAAACCTGGCTGTGTCCAGATGAATATGTCAGTCTAAATGAATCCACTCCTCCTAGTCATAGTAATACCCACATTCCTCGAGGCAGTGGCCGAGGAGGGGGAGTTGCAGCCATTTTTAACTCTAGTCTGTTAATCAGCCCTAAACCTAAACTAGATTATAATTCATTTGAAAGCCTCGTTCTTAGTCTTTTACATCCGACCTGGAAAACCTGGCAGCCACTTTTATTTGTTATAGTGTACCGTGCTCCTGGCCCGTATTCTGAATTTGTATCTGAATTCTCAGAGTTTTTATCCAGTTTAGTTCTTAAATCAGATAAAGTTATTATTGTAGGCGATTTTAACATTCATGTCGACGTTGATAACGACTCCCTGGCTACCGCGTTTATCTCATTATTAGACTCCATTGGCTTCAGTCAGGGTGTACATGAACCCACTCATTGTTTTAACCATACCCTCGATCTAGTTCTGACGTATGGAATTGAAATTGATAACCTAAGTCTTTCCACAGAATCCCTCGCTATCGGATCATTATCTGATTACTTTTGATTTCTTTTTACTCGATCACACGCCACTCAGCAACAGTTACTATACTAGATGTTTATCAGATAGTGCTGTCGCAAAATTTAAGGAAAAGATTACTCCGTCATTAAATTCAATACCAAGTCCCTCAGTAACAGAGGTTTCCGCATCGACTTTGATCATTTTGTCGATAGCGCCGTAGGCTCGCCAAGTAACAACACTTGACTCTGTAGCTCCTCTTAAAAAGAAGTTAAAAGCAAAGAAAGTTCGCTCCTTGGTATAACTCTCAAACCCGTAAGTTAAAACAAATATCGCGTAAAGTTTGAAAGGAATTGGCGATTAACCAAACTGGAAGAATCTCGTTTAATCTGGACAGACAGTCTCAAAACTTATAAGAGGGCCTCCGCAATGCCAGAGCAAACTATTACTCAGCATTAATAGAAGACAATAAGAACAACCCCAGGTTTCTTTTCAGCACTGTAGCCAGGCTGACTGAGAGTCAAAGCTCTATTGAGCCTTGTATTCCTTTAGCCCTTAGCAGTAATGATTTTATGAGCTTTTTTAATGACAAAATTCTAACTATTAGAGGCAAAATTCATGACCTCCTGTCCTCAGATAGTACCTATCTAACCTCAAACACAGCTGTAAAACCTAATATATATTTAGATTGCTTCTCCCCAATTTCTCTTCAAGAATTGACTGCAGTGATTTCTTCATCCAAATCATCAACGTGTCTCTTAGACCCCATCCCAACTAGGCTACTTAAGGAGGTCTTTCCTTTAGTTAACACTCATATATTAGATATGATCAATATATCCTTATTAACAGGCTATGTACCACAGTCTTTTAAGGTAGCTGTAATTAAACCTCTACTAAAAAAGTAGGGATGTCCCGATCACGTTTCTTTGCCCCCGAGTCCGAGTCATTTGATTTTGAGTATCTGCCGATACCCAGTCCCGATCCGATACTTTGGCAATGCAGTAAAATTTTTTACTGTAGATTAACTGTATCATCCCACTATTTTTCTGTTCTTTGTGCTCTACTAGGGATGTAACAATATCACAATATTACAATACTGTACCCCAATAACAAGCCCATGACATTTATTGCAGTATTGTAAGACATGTCATGATATCAAAACCTCACTGTATGATAATAGTACAGTAGCTCCACGGTATAATATTAATTCCATTATCCATTAGTCAACAACAAGAACATTTGGTCAAAAATAAAATAGCTTATAATGCCTTTCTCAATCACCAGCCTCTTTCCCTTTATCCCTCCCTCACCTGCCTGTCTGCCCCCACCTCACCTCGCTCCTTCTCCCTCCCTCATTCCCTCCCTCCCTCACCCAGCTCACCTCACTCCTTCTCCCTCTCTAACTTTAAATAAATACCTGGTTCTGTATCTGCCGTCACACAACAGTGTGAGAAGTTTAACGATGTCCGCGACATCTGCGCAGTCTGTCCGTGTGTCTGTCTCACGTGCGTTACGTCTGACTCGCTCTCAGTAGAAGCTGCAGTGACTGTTGTTGCTGCTGGGGTCTGTAGCGCTCAAACATCAACAACAACAGCTGCTTGGAAGTCAGCAGTGAAACAATTCAGCCACACACACGTACTAAACAGTCAGCTGACACGGTGACACGGACGATCGTCTCACACTCTCGCAAGCGCCGTCATTTCATATCGTTACATGTCCGCGACGACGCAGCCACACACACACGGACGTGCATGAAAAACAAGTGCGTTGCACCGAAGGCGCGCCGCTGGTGTCGCTTTGGGTTATGAGCGCACATGACGCATGTCTACAGTAAAAGTAATGGGTTTGAGAGTGCAAAAGAGCTACATCTGAACGCCCCCCATGCGGTCCGTCTTGCTTTAGACAAATAGGGAAAACCCTGACACGTATCTGATATGTCATAGGCCTATATCCGATCCCTGATCGGGATGAGTCGATCGAGTCTGAAACCACGTGATCGGCCCCGATTTCCGATCACGTGATCGGATCGGGACATGCCTATAAAAAAGCCCACCCTGGATCCAGAGGTGTTAGCCAACTATAGACAATATCTAATCTTCCCTTTATGTCAAAGATCCTTGAGAAAGTAGTCGCAGACCAGCTGTGTGATTTTCTCCAGGATAATAATCTATTTGAGGAATTTCAGTCAGGATTTAGAGTGCATCATAGCACTGAGACAGCACTAGTTAAAATTACAAATGACCTTCTGATTGCTTCGGACAAAGGACTTGTCTCTGTACTTGTTTTATTAGATCTTAGTGCGGCGTTTGACACAATTGACCATCAAATTGTACTGCAGAGACTGGAACACTTAATTGGCCTAAAAGGTTCTGCACTAAGCTGGTTTAAATCTTATTTATCTGATCGTTTTCAGTTTGTTGACGTTCATAATGAATCGTCCTTACGTACCAAAGTTTGTTTTGGAGTTCCGCAAGGTCCTGTGCTCGGACCAATCCTATTTACTCTATATATGCTTCCTTTAGGTAACATCATTAGAAATCACTCTATAAATTTCCATTGTTATGCGGATGATACACAGTTGTATTTATTGATGAAGCCAGAAGAAAGTAATCAATTAACTAAACTCCACAATTGCCTTAAGGACATAAAAACTTGGATGAGCACCAATTTCCTGATGTTAAATTCAGACAAAACTGAAGTTATTGTTCTTGGCCCCAAACAACTCAGAGACTCTTTATCTGATGACATAGTTTCTCTAGATGGCATTGCTCTGGCCTCTAGCACTACACGTAAGAAACCTCGGAGTAACATTTGATCAAGATTTGTCTTTTAATTCTCATTTAAAACAAACCTCACGGACTGCATTTTTTCATCTGCGTAATATTGCGAAAATTAGGCCTATCCTGACCCGAAAAGATGCAGAAAAATTGGTCCACGCTTTTGTTACCTCTAGGCTGGATTACTGTAACTCTCTCTGTTATCAGGTAGCTCTAGTAAGTCCTTAAAAACTCTCCAGCTAATTCAGAATGCAGCAGCACGTGTACTAACAGGAACTAAGAAACAAGATCATATTTCTCCTGTTTTAGCTTCTCTGCACTGGCTCCCTGTAAAATCCAGAATTGAATTTAAAATCCTACTGTTAACTTATAAAGCTCTAAATGGTCAAGCTCCGTCATATGTTAGAGAGCTCATAGTGCCTTATTATCCCACCAGAACACTGCGCTCTGAGAACGCAGGGTTACTCGTGGTCCCTAAAGTCTCCAAAAGTAGATCAGGAGCCAGAGCCTTTAGCTATCACGCTCCTCTCCTGTGGAATCATCTTCCTATTACCGTCCGGGAGGCAGACACCGTCTCCACATTTAAGACTAGACTTAAGACTTTCCTCTTTGATAAAGCTTATAGTTAGGGCTGGCTCAGGCTTGCCCTGTACCAGCCCCTAGTTAGGCTGACTTAGGCCTAGTCTGCCGGAGGACCCCCCTATAATACACCGGGCGCCTTCTCTTCTTCTTCTCTCTCTCTCTCTGGTATTCTATTACTGCATCTTGCTAACTCGGCCATTCTGGATGTCACTAACTCGGCTTCTTCTCTGGAGCCTTTGTGCTCCACTGTCTCTCAGATTAACTCATATCGCAGCGGTGCCTGGACAGCGTGACGTGTGTGGTTGTGCTGCTGCCGTGGTCCTGCCAGATGCCTCCTGCTGCTGCTGCTGCCATCATTAGTCATACTTCTGTTATTATACACGACTATTGTCACACATGTATACTGCCAGATATTAATACATACTTTCAACATATTGTACCACAGTAGCCAGAACTATAACTATAATATTATTACTTTCAATAATGTTGTTGTAAGCTACTGTCATTACCTGCATCTCTCTCTCTCTCTCTCTCTCTCTCTGTCTCATTGTGTCATGTGGATTACTGTTAATTTGTTATGCTGATCTGTTCTGTATGACATCTATTGCACGTCTGTCCATCCTGGAAGAGGGATCCCTCCTCAGTTGCTCTTCCTGAGGTTTCTACCGTTTTTTTTTCCCCGTTAAAGGGGTTTTTTGGGGAGTTTTTCCTTATCCGCTGTGAGGGTCATAAGGACAGAGGGATGTCGTATGCTGTAAAGCCCTGTGAGGCAAATTGTGATTTGTGATATTGGGCTGTATAAATAAAATTGAATTGAATTGAAAATTGAATATTGGCAGCGTCAGGAAGTACGGAAGTGTACTGCATTCACTTGACAAATAAAAAAAGCCCTGTTTTTTAAGAGTAATTTTTTTATTTTTCTGTTTTTTGGTATAATTTCTTCTGTTTTTCTGAGTAATTTTTACCCTGTTTTTGTGGTAACTTTTTCTGTTTTGGGGGGTATTTTTTTTTTTTTCTGTTTATTGAGTTAATTTTTTTTCCTGAACAAGGAAACGAGATACTTCAAAATCTCGCAAGAAGCTCCCACCTGGCACCTCCAAGTGACCTCTGTATCCATGGTGATTCCTGCTCATGGATGTATTTTGCATCCATGCTCCTGCTCCTAGACAGTTTCAACTATGGGATCAATAAGGGTAAGGCACGTAATTAGTTACACACAGGGTATGATAATCTAGCTCTGTTTTCAACTGCATCCTTCTAGTGTAGGCCTATCCTGTCGCTCAATGTAACAGGTTAGGTTAGTAACAGGTTCTAAAAACGTTAGCTGACAAATTTGTGATGAGTAACAATGTCCAGCATGATGGAAAAAAACTGTTAGCTTAACGTTACTGACAACTGAAATCATGCCCATACACGTTTCACTTCCAGGTGCCAGGTGGGATCTTCTCGCAAGATTTTGAAGTATCTTGTCTCCTTGTTCAGGAAAAAAAAAATACCACAAAAAAACAGAAAACAAATTACACCAAAAAACAGGGAAAGAATTACTCAGAAAAACAGGGCTTTTTTTATTTGTCAAGTGAATGCCATACACTTCTGTAAGGAAGTAATGGAATACAAGTGGCTTAGTTATGTAATTAAAATACAAAATATGAGTAACTGTATTCAGTAACAGTAAACAGTTTAAATTGGTGGTATTCTGAATGCAGTTAATCTTTTCAAAGAAATTACGTTATTTGTTTTATGTGTCCTAACTGGATGCAACACAAGCTAGCCTTAGTTTGACTGCATTGTTTTCTATTAGAATGTTCCAACTGGCTCCAAGCAAAGCAGCGCTGAGCTCAATGTTTTCTTATGTTGCCTACACAAGATCCTCATTTAACAGCAAAAACCTAAGTAAGGTGTCAGCTGGGAGCGGACAGTTTCTGGCAAATGACCATTGCTAATAACAATCTACTTGCGGCTGGCTATGTTGTCTGTCATTTCCACTAATTATCACGACGTAAAACGTGTTTTCTGTTTAAAAAGTAGAAATGAAAAAAGTACTCGCCCATCTTTTCTGTGGTTGCGTCTCCATTCAAGCTCACAGCTGATTAGTATCTACATGGTTTGTTCACAAGAGGAAACAGAAATGCATATTTAATGCATTCAGTGTGGACAAAAAGCAATGCTCACTTGTAAAATTCATATGAGACACATATTTCCCATTAACAGATAAAAAAAAAAAAAAAAAAAAAAAAGGTGCACTGTGCACCTGCTACACAACAACAGCGGAGGAGATGCAAAGCCAAGACACAGGTGTGTTTTTGCCATGGAAATATGGGGATGGGAATCACCAGAGGTCCCACGATACGATATTTTCATGATACTTAAATCACAATGCAATGTTACTGCGATATCAAAAGCGTTATGATATGCTGAGTATTGCCATAAAAATTATTACTATTATTATTATAATGCATTTTATTTATAGGTGCCTTTCAGAACATCCAAGGACACGTTACAAGACACAGTAAGAAAAAAAAACAATCTCTCCATAGATCATAAAATCAAACAATTCAGTAATACATATTAAAAGTTAATAAAATGACTAGACAAAATCATGATTGGAAATATTGGGTATAAAATCATCATTATCAATATAAGTGTCACCATTAAAATCAGACTGAATATGCCAGCTTGAAAAGGTGTTTTCAAACAGGATTTGAAAGTGGAAAGGGAGTCAGTATAGTGAGTGTCGTGGGCTAGAGAGTTCCAGAGGCGGGGCGCAGAACAGCTGAAGACTCTAGAACTCATGGTAGACAAGCGGGCAGATGGTGATGTGAGTTGGATTGCAGAAGAGGATCTCAGAGTACTGGAGGGAGTGTAGATATGCAGGAGTTCAGACAAGTAGGAAGGGGCTTGATTATGAAGGGCCTTAAAGGTAAGAAGCAGAATCTTGAAGTCAATGCGATTTTTAACAGGAAACCAGTGAAGTTGCTGAAGAACAGGAGTGATGTGATCTGTGGAGGGGGTTCAAGTAACGATACGGGTGGCTGAATTCTGAACCAACTGGAATTAATGAAGACACTTAAGAGGAAGACCAAAGAGGACGGATTTGCAATAATCAGTCACCAAAGAATGAATGAGGATGGCAGCACTCTGAGGTGTAAGTGATGGGCGAAGATGATTAATGTTTTGTAGATGTAAGTATGCAGACCGAGTAACATTATTGATGTGGGCCTCAAAGGACAGGATGACACCCAGGCTCTTAAACCTGAGGGGATGGGCAGACTTCAGAGTTATCAATGGTAAGAGTGAAAGCGGCGCAGCGCTAAATGATGCGCAATGGTTGCTCTCCTCCACGCTGACGTTGAAGCCTGTCTGTCTGGTAATATTATTTTGGGACATGAATGATTGGTTGACTTTAAGTGATTAAAGATACTGTATTTGAGCCAGGGAAGCCAGACTGCTGAGGCACACAGGGGGAGCATCATTTTTTCCCACTTCTATTTAAAAAAAAAAAAAAAAAAACCCAAAAAAACTCGGGTTCAGTCGGGCTCGGACCCAGTGACGTATGTGATGATGTCAGGCCGAGCCGGTTTCGGGCTTCAAGTCCCTCGGGTCATTTCAGTTTCGGGTTGAATTTTTGGGCCCGTTGAGAACTCCAGTGACATCAATGGTAGCTTATCTTAGAAGGAAGTTATGTAAAATAGTATTAAAGGCTGCACTTAGATCAAGAAGAACGAGAATAGTTAAAGTCCAGAGTCTGCTGCCGTTAGGAGATCATTAGTGATATTTCAATATATTGCCATTTATTACCTTTTTTTCAACTGCTTAGTATTGCCCCACAGGAAAACTTTGTCATGTTTTTTCTAGTAAGATTAAGTTTTCAGCCTGTTCATCTCACTTAAGTGATTTTTTTTTTTGCAGCAAAATGTATCAAGTGGACTGAGAAGTAATTGATTATATTATCCTAGTAGGCTACCAAAACTTAAATTTGTAATATAAATAATTTATAAAATAAAAAAAATCGGTGCTTGGTGTCCATGTGACAATGCAATATTGCAACATAAACATATCATGTTACCATGCTGTATCAATTTTCCCCCACCCTTAGAAATATATGACCAAGACAAATGAGCTCAGCAAGACGATTTTGAAGTTTTACAAAAGTAATCCAAAGTATTCAGAATACGTTACTTAGTTTGAGTAATGTGATGGAGTCCATTACAAATTATATTTTAGGGCATGTATTCGGTAATCTGTAATCTGAATACCCTCCCAACAATGCATATTGGATACTTTGATCTCACATCCACAATGAGGGGTCACAGGCCAAAACAACTTATAAATACAGTGAACCAGTTTCAGTAAGAGAGGATTTGATTCAGTATCAGTACTGCTCTAGAACTACAATAAGTATCAGTACTGCAATACAAAATATATTCTGGTAAACACACCCAGTAAATTAAAAAAAAAAGACCATGTCAACAACTAAAAAATTGTAGTTTATTTAAGGAAGGAAAAAAGTTAACATCTATACAAATTAAGCACATCTCCTGATTGGACAGATCACAATAACAGTCATGATCTGTCCACTGGAAGCACAACACTCAGTTCCACTTGCATAAACACTATCTGAGGCCCAGTTTCTTCTTCTCTTTCTGTTTCTTACGAACCACTTCCAGGTTGCGGTCCTTCCACATGCTCTTCCTCAGTTTGATTGGACGACTGCCAACATACTTCCCTGGACAAACACAAAGAATGAGAGGGAAACACAGTGGCAGCAGTATTAACTAGTGTCCAGGTCAGATTTAAACCCTGGCAAAGGACAAAGGATGGCTGGAAGAACAGAGGGCTATCACTTTGGAGTCATGTTGTCACAATACCTTAAAGGGCCAGTGTGCAAAATGGGTTGAAAACAGTGACATCAGTGGTCAAATTCTAGATTGCAGGGCTCACTCACTCACCCCTCCCGTCGGGTAAATGACGGTGGCCTCGTAGGGACAAAAAGCCTTGCGCACAAGTTTTTCAGGAGTAGGTCTATCTAGCAACGAGGTGAATATTTATTTAGAAATCTAAACCATGTTACGATATTGTAATGAATCACTCACGAGCAGGAGACCAGAGGAGCGTTCGGGAAAAAGGCCAGTTTATTTGAGCACTCCAAAAACTCCAGTAACACTCCAGGGGGTAAAAGACTCCGTCCCAAACTCTGACTCTTCTAGCGTAACAGACACACTTCATACACACATACTCGTTTACCATACTGAGTGGGGCACCCCTCCCCTCTCTGCTCCGCCAATCTCCAGCCTGCACACTGACTGACAGCGTAGCCAGTAACAGAGCTCAGCAGTTTATTTAGCCTAGCAATATCTCCGGACTATAGTAGCTGCAATGGACGACTTTGAACGCGATTTTGAAGAGTTTCTTGAAGCGGACAGATCCAGAGCCATACCTGTTTGAGCCGGAGCATACAGATGAGGAACTCCATGTGTTTGATGGTGAGCGGGCAAGAAGAGAGGCTGAATGCACAGAGTGGGATTCGGTGCTACTGCTGCCATCGTTGGGGAGATATGTCATCAGGAGGAAAAGCGCCGCAGAGAGTGCATCACAAGGAGTGAAGTTGCGTCTTCTTTTCCTTGCAGATGACGGTTCGGGTTCATTCTCTCCTGTTGCGTGGTAAGTGTGGCCCATTCGCAAACTTTATAACTAAAAAAACTTTTCACTACTCTCTATCGACAAACTACTAACACTCTCTGCTGTTTCCTCCTCCTTCTTCCTTCCTTCCGCTGTCTTCGTTGGTTCGTTGGTTCATTTATACACGCGAAACGCGTTCTCTCGAATTTTATTTTATAGTGATTATACACTTGTATAAACATATTAATGGGTGGAAGATTTAGATTGACAACAAACCATGCCAAATATTACGCACTGGCCCTTTAAACGAAATGACCACTTTAGAATGAAAATACAGACAGTACTTACTCACCCTCATGCCAACAAGAAGTCCAGTGTAGTTTTT
This sequence comes from Epinephelus fuscoguttatus, assembly GCF_011397635.1. Lineage (NCBI taxonomy): Eukaryota > Metazoa > Chordata > Actinopteri > Perciformes > Serranidae > Epinephelus > Epinephelus fuscoguttatus. Next base: position 44,798,371 of record NC_064759.1, on the reverse strand, counting down.
TAATCCACAAAACTCGTTCGGGGTATCTGAGGATAACAGCTAGCTGGATCTTTCCATACACTTGAAGTGCATGGAACCCACGTCCAAAATCATTTTGAAAACGTAATAAAACTCCGCTAATGCATTTCAAAAACATCAGAAAGTCTCATCCATCGTAATCCAAGTGCACTGAAGCCGCGGCATGCAAAATTGACTTGAAAAGACATAATTTACTTTACTTTTATAGTATAATTTCTCACCGTGGTCAGTTAGCCTGCAGGCATGCTGTGTTTACATGGCAACTCGCGCAAGACTCAAGAATGTTCAGAGACGTTCTTGTTCTCGAGTCAATAGCAGAGTTTCATTACATTTTCAAAATGATTTTGGACGTGGGTTCCATGCACTTCAAGTGTATGGAAAAATCCAGCTAGCTGTTATCCTCCGACACCCAGAACGAGTTTTGTGGATTAAAAAACTACACTGGACTTCTTGTTGGCATGAGGGTGAGTAAGTACTGTCTATATTTTCATTCTAAAGTGGTCATTTCCTTTAAAACATATCCATTTTTGATACAATGGGAAAAAAATTGACATTGAGGGTATAAAAATTATTTTTTAATGTAAGGTAAATATAACAAGGCTTTAACAGGATGACAATAAATTTCCTTAGTTTGTAGCAGAGAACAGCAGAATGACTAGTAAACATTAACAATAAGAGAGAGCTAGCCCAGCTGGTAGCAGTTATTGACACTGCAGAAAACGTACTGAAACCATTTCAAATATTCAGTATCTACACATATTAATAAATAAATATTTTTGACAACACTAGTTGAATGTCACCAACTCTGTTTCTACATCAAGGAAAATATCATAACTCCACATCGTAAGTACACACATGAGAACATAACTGTGTAAATGTTGGAAAAGGTGAAGTGTGTCTGCAGACTGACCGTTCATCTCTCTCATGGCTCTGACGTAGTCATTTGGATCCTTGAAACTGACGAAGCCATAGCCTTTGGTCTTTCCTGTCCGTTTGTCTCTCACCACCTGAGGACAACAATTCACGTGATGATTTAATTTGTCCACTGCATACACAGGTGGGAGTAAGTCACAAACAGGTTTTAAGTCTTAGTTCTCAATTTCAGTCCCAAGTTAAGGCCTTTGCATACTGAGTCTGTTTTTTTTGTGTGTTTTTATAATCCATCATCTGAAAAAATCGTAACGCACAGATATGGAGCTACATTTATTTCTTTATTATTCAATCAAACAAAGTAGATTTCACAATAATAAAAAAAAAAGATTTGTAAGTATCAAGTAAGTATCAATATTGCAATCATAAAATGTTTTATTGCAAGTAAAAAAATGATTGGGGCGGCACGGTGGTGTGGTGGTTAGCACTCTCGCCTCACAGCAAGAGGGTTGCCAAATGATTGATTAAAAAATGCAAATCCTCAAGTTTTGTTTGCAAATCCTTGTTTGCGAGTCATTTTTTTCCGTTTGCAAGTCAAAAAGTTTTGCAAGTAAAAAGTTGAACCTGGTGGGCGGGGCCTAAACTGAAAGCTGTAACAGGGTATAGGCAGGAATCCTGAGGTTAATTTCAATACCCTTTTAAGACTTTTTAAAGACCTTCCAAAAAAACCTTAAGACCTCATTGCCACTTCAAGCTGTCGTTAGCAGCAACGCATCTTTAACTTACTAAACAGTTGTAGTTTGCAATTAAATCTGTGGAGCACAAACATACAACAGAACTCAGATAAAATGAGAAGGAATAAAGCTTGAAAGAATAAATTGAACCAAAGGCAGGTTTATTAACATACACCTTAGGTCATAACAAGTAACACAGCTCTACAGCTCAACATCAGCTATTCAAGGCCAACTTGCTGAAAACAACAACCTTATGGCTAGCCCCTTGCATGTGGGATTTAGGGCTGACCCAAAAAATTCGAAGCTTCAAAGCTTCGTTTGATGGCGCAGGATTCGATTGTGGGGAAAAAAAAAAATCAATAGTCTGCCTTTTTTTTCTCCCGTTTTTTTGGGGGGACCTTGAACGCAACACTTATCACGCCGTCCGTTTACGGTTGGTTTTTTTTACCCTTTAGCCATATGTAAACTCAAAGAACAAGAAGCAATATCTCTTATAGTGGGGCGGCTTAGCTCAATATATCACAACAATCGTTCATTTTGTGATGAAAGCACAAAATTTGGTATATGTGTTGGTGGATATATTTCAAACAAATCTGGATATTGGGGCATCGCAAAAACGCCCCCTAGTTGCCATAGCAACCATTTATTCAATAAAATTAATCAAAATATTTAAACGATTCATTACAATATTTAAAAAATGTAAATATGTATTAAACTAAGAAAAATACAGTTAGACACACTTACAGTTCACATTAAATTAAGAACAAGCGCAAATTTGCAATAGCTGCGACCTCATACATACATACATCCACACAACATGCATACACACACCCTCAAGAAAAGCAAAATTTTCATTTTGAAATGCTTAGTATAGCACCACCTATGAATGAATCCTGGTCATTTTTTCTAGCATAGTTACTCATGGTCTCTACTTGCAGTATGCAAATTTCTAACATTTTTGGTCAAGTACTTTTTGAATTATTCAAGAAAATCTTTGTGGACCGACGGACTGACCAACCAACCAACCAACCAAAAATGGCTGCCAGTGGTTACTGGCATGGAATGGTCAGGGTTCCTACGCAAGTATGGAAAGTATGGAAATAAATTTGATCAATTTCCAGGTATTAAAAAGTATGGAAAATGAAAAATAAAGTATGGAAAAATATTTATGTTCCCAGACTATTACCACTGTTCTAAAATACTGTTTTCTAAAATAGAAAATTAGGTATTTCCAAAAATAATTTAATCAATCCGGAACGTGTTTTATGCCGGGCCAAGCACAGTTTGTGTGAGAGCAAACGTCTCAGAAAACATACCGCCCCTTTTACCTGATTGACAAGGGAACTGCCCATTGGTCCAACAGCCCATTGGTCCGACATCCCATTGTTCCGAACCTATTAAACCCATTGTTCTGAAGTCCCGTTGTTCCAAAATCATCATGATGCCCTGTGGTTAAGGTCCGGTTAGGTTTAGGCACAAAACCACCTGGTTAGGGTTAGGAAAAGATCATGGTGTGGCTTAAAATGAAAAAGAAAGTGGCAAACACATAAACCGTGAGCCTGCTTTGCTTCAAACCTTTCCCAGCTGTTCCAGAGCCGGTCGCAGTGCACCATCAAGGTAGAAATATGCCCGCCGGGAGCCATTCAGCACCGCGGACCGTCTCGTTACTGCATCGCTTGCACCCAGAGTCTCAACCTGTTTGCCTCAGCCCAGACATTGAACTTATCTGAGTTTTTATTTGCATGCCATTATGGTGCTTGGCTACAATCGCCTATTAAGAATAATTAAATATTAAATATGATGTGAAAAATGATACACTGATATATTTACTCAGATGTCGCATATTCTGTGGGAAAAAAAAAAAAAAAAAAAAAAAAACGCAGAGAAAAAAAACGCAAATTAGGGTATGGAAAAGTGTGGAATTTTGAAATTCCAAATGTGTAGGAACCCTGTATCCTATAGGTGCTGGTTCATGTTTTTAGTGCCACAAATATAATTTTGAGGCATATTAAAGTGGAAAAAGCTTTATAAAAATGTAATAGAACAGAACAAGAGCTTTTTAAAATGTTTTATTAGCTTCTCATTCACAGTTTATGGCCTCCTCTTTGGCTTGTCATGCCAACTTTAAATACATTAAATTTTGGTGTTGATCCAACTCAGGGGGCGTGTCCACGGGCCGCCCACACGTGCCTGTCCATTCACCTCCATTCATTTTTTGGATGAGGATTATGTGAAAACTTTCCAACCAATTTTCACAAAACTTGGTGGAGGAATGTAGCATGGTCCAACTTAGAAGCCATTACATTTTGGAGTGGATCCAATCCACAGGACGGGTCCATGGGCAGGTAGGATTCAATTGCCTGCTGTGGCCACCAGGGGGTGAGTTTCTGATGCCCCAACATCCAGATTTGTTCTAAATATATTTGTCAACACATCTGCCAAATTTGGTGCTTTTATCACAAAATTGAATGATTCTAGAAAAATATTGAGCTATGCTGCCCCACTAATCTGGCAAATGATTAAAATATTTTAATTTTTTGCTTTTTAAGGAGCAACACAGGAAGACAAGCCAAAGAGGAGGCCGTAAACTGTGAATGAGAAGCTAATAAAACGTTTAAAAAGCTCTTCTGTTCTATTACATTTTTATAAAGCTTTTCCACTTTAATATGCCTCTAACTTATATTTGTGGCACTAAAAACATGAAACAGCACTTAGGATAGCCAAACCATTCCATGCCAGTAACCACTGGCAGCCATTTTTGGTTGGTTGGTTGGTTGGTCGGTCGGTCGGTCGGTCGGTCCAAAAAGCTTTCTTGAATAATTCAAAAAGTACTTGACCAAAAATGTTAGAAATTTGCATACTGCAAGTTGAGACCATGAGTAACTATGCCAGAAAAAATGACCAGGATTCATTCATAGGTGGCGCTATACGAAGCATTTCAAAATGAAAATTTTGCTTTTCTTGAGGTTGTGTGTATGCATGTTGTGTGGATGCATGCATGTATGAGGTCGTAGCTATTGCGAATTTGCACTTGTTCTTAATTTAATGTGAACTGTGAGTGTGTGTAACTGTATTTTTCTTAGTTTAATACATATTTACATTTTTTAAATACTGTAATCAATCATTTAAATATTTTGATTAATTTTATTGAATAAATGGTTGCTATGGCAACTAGGGTGTGCTTTTGCGATGCCCCAATATCCAGATTTGTTTGAAATATATCCACCAACACGTACCAAATTTTGTGCTTTCATCACAAAATGCACGATAGTTTAGCTATGCCGCCCCACTATTAGGCATGTAAGATTTCATGTTCCAGTTGGAGTTTATGTTTTTAATTGATTGATTGTTTTTGGTTGGTTATTAAAAAAGAAAACATCTCCGACAAGGAAATAGAAAGCCCGATGTGCAATGAATGGAGACCTATTATCCTGCTTGAACACAGACAACTAAATTCTTTCAACAATGTGACTCAAAATAATGATAAAATAGATTTTACTGATGTAAAATAATATGCTGATGGTGACATTTTCCACCGGTCCACTGCACTCTGAGGGCCGAATTCACAAAAGGATTGCGTGGCTTTTGCGGCCGCTAAACCGGTAAAAATGGAGCAAACAGATACCGTCTAACTCACAAAGCACGCACAGAGGGTGAAATGCTCCACTAACTTCACTGCCAAGCAGATTGCGTCTCGGTGCTCCGGTGTTATTTGCACGTATTTGAATAAGGTAATATGCATATATTTGGCGCAAAAATTGCCCCTTTCTATGCAAATGAGCCTCATTGATAAACAACATCTAATTCACTAACACCAGCGCTAATAACCACACGCAGTTAGAGTGAAGTAAATAAAGCAGTATTTCCCATACATTCATTTATCTGTGGTGGTGCGCCACAAATAAATTATCTCCGCCACATATAGATTTTTCTGCTTTTGGCGCTACCTGTTCGACCTCGCTCATAAACACATTATAATGGGACTCAGTGTCTGTCAATGTAGCTTGTCGTTACAATTCCGGTGCAATAGGTGGCAGTATGCATCGTGAAGACGCACTTAACGCACCTGGTCCACCAGAAGAAGAAGAAGCAGACGTAGTAGCAGAACGGATCCAAAGACCTCTCGGTACAAATATGTGGGCAAACAAGTCCAAAAGTGGTCCGAACAACTCTAACTCATCATGTTATATTAGCTGTTTTATTAGCCTGTGTCTGTATTAACATAGGTGGAAGCTCAACATGTGCAGAGACATTAACTCACGCTGTTAGTAGTGTTAACTGCAGCGCGAGTCCCGTAGCAGCTCACCACCCTGTTAATCAATTACAGCGGTTCCACTGGCAACGGGAGCGGCATGACAACCCCCGTCTGCCGCGGGACAACTCTCTATTTTACGCAGCTCTTCTATTTTTGTCGCGCTATGCTCCCCTACGCGACCCTCCAGCAGATAAAAACTATATGAAACAGTGTGCTAAACGAGCACAATGTGTTTTTAAATGAATAAACCATTATCAGAGGTGATATGTGATGATTTTTTCCATGCATTTACCCATGTTTATCCGTGACATTGTGTAAATGTACGTGGCGGACATTTGAAAGCGAGTAGATGACAAACAGTACAGTAAACTTGTAGATAACTCAAATATATGTAATAACTTAGGTGGAAAATGCTTTAACATTTCATGCAGCCTGCATGCAGCCTCTCGGCTTGGCAAACAGTAAACAACCCCGCTGGCGTCTCTACGTGTCACTTCCGTACGCAGTCAGTGGAGCCCAAATGAATACGCCGCGACGCTACGCTGACGTGACGTAGGTTTGCAGCCGGTGGAGCCCGGCCGCGTGGTTCTGCTCGTTAGTAATTAACTCTGACGTTGGATGTTCACTTCTTCACACAGATGAGTACTGAAAAATATTTTTAATTTTATTTTTTATTTTTATATCATTAGTGCAACATCCTTTGTGAATAGGACGTTAAGACGGAGCAAACTGCGGGTGCAAGTGAAGTGCAATTCAAGGTGCTATCAGCGGCCGCAGTTCATTCATTCTGAATTCGGCCCTGAGTCTGGTGTCAGTGACACATGATGCTCTGAGTCGCGCATCTGTCTGCTTGCGCTGCAGTGTGCGCCGAGGGTTTTAATTTTTAATGTTAAATCAAAAGTTAAACACTACTTATCAGCAAACAGAAGTGTTTTTTCGTTTGTGAATATTTTTATCTTAATTCTAGGGTTGCAAGAAACTACCCTTTCGCCATCATTTTTAAGTTATTTAACTTTTTTGGACTTTTTTTTTTCGCTCAGCCCCCACCCCGAGTGGCCCGAGTAGAGTGTGTCTACCTACACATCGTTGTTTGTAATAGTCGCGAGGAGAAAAATAAATTATACATTCATGGATACTTTTTGTCAAAGCTTGAATGCCAAGAAAATTTAATACTTCATAAAATCGCTATTAAGACTTTTTAATACTTTTTAAGGGCCTTAATTTTCCGACATTTGATTTATCAACTTTTAATACTTTTTAAGACCCCGCGGACACCCTGTGTAAGACACATCTCATTGGCCAGTCTCAATCGGACAGCTTGCAAAGCAACATGGGAGTTCTGTAATTCACGGGGAATTCAGTGCAGAAGCTGTGGCGAAAATCAATGGGCAGGTGTGTTTATACATAACTAATAATAGTAAGAATGTTTTATTTGAACTGGTGCATGTAGATTGCTTTTGTTTAGCCAGGGCAGAACTATTCAACGGCATAACGGTCAGTACCAACGATGCCCTGGGGTCAGTAATGCCGACTGTTGAGCATTTCCAGTGGGAGAGAGGGAATCGTGGGTGTAGCCTGCTCTGTATGGAGCCATATCAAACCCACTAATAGAAACTCTTCTCTCATCCATCAGTGTAGGCCCCGCCCATTCAGTGCAGTTGGACTTGCAACAAAACTTTAACTCGCAAGCAAAGAGGACTGATCTGCAAACAAAAGTTTTTAACTCGCAAGCAAAGAGGACTGATCTGCAAGCAAAACTTTTTAACTTGCAAGCAAAGAGGACTGATTTATAAGCAAAATGATCACACGTTTTTACTTACAAACTTGATTTTTGATTGCAGTTCAAGAAATATGCTCTCAAAACAGTTTAATATGATTGCAACAAAAAGACACAAAAATACCTCCATACACAGAAACCTTGTATTGACCACAACTCCTTGTGAGGAGATGTTCTCTGAACTGATCGAATTATGACAAAAAATACAAAGACCAAGTCTGTACAATTTTCTTTAAAGTCATCAGTATCTTAAAAGTGCTAACAGCAGGGAAAACAAAGGTAAGAAACAATAAAAACAACCCAACCTTAGCTTTGAGGAAAGACGGGTATCTGCTGAAGGCTCTAGCCAGTATGTCATCGTTCACTTCATTACCAAGGTCACCACAGAATATACGGAAATCATCTGCAACAAAGAGAGAATCAAATAGTTGTATATCTCAAATCTGTATATGAAATATTCAGAATGGCGCTCGCTCTCTCTCTCTCTCTCTCTCTCTAAGAGCTTTATTGGTATGACAGTTTAGAAACAATATTGCCAAAGTGATTCATAGTAATTTCAATACCTGGATAAAATCAAATAAAGTATACAGTCAGGTCCATAATTATTTGGACAATGATACAGTTGTCGTCATTTTGGCTCTGTACACCACCACAATGGCTTTTAAATGAAACAATGAATACCTGCTTAAAGTGCAGACTGTCAGCTTTCATTTAAGGCTTTTTTTTTCAAAAATGTAGTATGAACTGTATAGGAATGACAACCATTTCTTCACACAGTCCCCCAACTTTAAGGGCTCATAAGTATTTGGACAAACTAACATAATCATCAATTAAACAGTCAGTTTTAATACTTGGTTGCAAATCCTTTGCAGTCAATGACTGCCTGAAGTGTTGGACACATAGACATCACCAGATGCTGGGTTTCTTCTCTGGTGATGCTCTGCCAGCCCTTTACTGTAGCCGTCTGCACTTCCTGCTTGTGTTTTGCCTTCAGTTTTGGCTTCAGCAAGAGAAATGCATGCTCAATTGGATTCAGGTCAGATGATATGACTTGGCCATTGCACAACATTCCACTTCTTTGCCTTAAAAATGTCTTTGGTTGCTTTTGCAATATGCTTCAGGTCATGGTCCATCTGCACTGTGAAGCACCGTCCAGTGAGTTTTGAAGCATTTGGTTGAATCTGAGCAGATAATGTAGCCCCACACACTTCAGCTTTCATCCTGCTGCTCTTGTCAGCAGTCACATCATCAATAAATACAAGGCAAAGAAGTCTCTCACCTGACCTAACAGCTGATTGGTTTAGATGTTGACTCAACAATATGACGTTTCAGATAAACTACTCATTTTTGTTGAATTTTAGAGATTAAGATTGTATTTGTCTGATCTGAAGGTTTATTCTGTGAACAGAAAACATGTTGTGTGACTGATGGTGAAGTTTAGTTGTCAGAGACTAAATACATTCATCATAAACTATACAGTGTCTACTGTACTATATTAATATTGGACGGTTTAATTATTGAAGTATATGGTCAGTGGGATGTGAGGATTCTTAAAATAATGTGTACAGATGTAAAGCCCTGACTGTATCTGACTGAACTGAGCCTTAATGAAAGCTGTTGTCTTTTTTTTTTGTTTTTTTTTTCCTCTGAAAATATTTACCTTATAGTCAAACACAGTTTATTCAACCTGTGTAGTTGAGGGGACAGGTCAAACTGATATGATGCTGATTTACAGGAGAATTCATATCAAATGGGGGATAAACCATGAACATAAACTACAGATCACCTGTAAAGCATCTTGATAAATTAATCTATCATAATTAAAACAACTGGAGACTGAAAAGAAACTGATACATGGGTCTGATCACTTTTTTAATGAACTGACATCATTCCAGACAGGATGTAAGTGTGTCTGTGACTTCCTGTACGGACTGAAGGCTGCTGGAAACTGTCAGGAAACTGTCCGACTTCACCGCAGCTTTTTGTCACCGCCCCCCGCTGCGGCCGCCTGCTCTCGTCTACTTTTCAGGCGAGGTGCAGTTCATCTTGAACAAGCCTATTGTCTATGGTCTTTGGATCAAGGCGAGCGCTTCTTCCTATGTGCTCAAAAACGTAGGTGCTGATTGGCCGAAGAGGAGTCCTGTGTATCTGCGCTCGATTACTCTTCCTTCATCCTTAAACTACCCGGATGTCTGTCACAGTAAATTGAAATTGAATTTTGAGAACTGAATTTGAATTGTGAGAACTGAATGTGAAGATACATAGAAATAAATTCAATTTCAAATTATACTATTCAGACTATTGTATTCCTTTAGCCCTTAGCAGTAATGATTTTATGAGCTTTTTTAATGACAAAATTCTAACTATTAGAGGCAAAATTCATGACCTCCTGTCCTCAGATAGTACCTATCTAACCTCAAACACAGCTGTAAAACCTAATATATATTTAGATTACTTCTCCCCAATTTCTCTTCAAGAATTGACCTCAGTGATTTCTTCATCTAAATCATCAACGTGTCTCTTAGACCCCATCCCAACTAGGCTACTTAAGGAGGTCTTTCCTTTAGTTAACACTCATATATTAGATATGATCAATATATCCTTATTAACAGGCTATGTACCACAGTCTTTTAAGGTAGCTGTAATTAAACCTCTACTAAAAAAGCTCACCCTGGATCCAGAGGTGTTAGCCAACTATAGACCAATATCTAATCTTCCCTTTATGTCAAAGATCCTTGAGAAAGTAGTCGCAGACCAGCTGTGTGATTTTCTCCATGATAATAATCTATTTGAGGAATTTCAGTCAGGATTTAGAGTGCATCATAGCACTGAGACAGCACTAGTTAAAATTACAAATGACCTTCTGATTGCTTCAGACAAAGGACTCGTCTCTGTACTTGTTTTATTAGATCTTAGTGCAGCGTTTGACACTATTGACCATCAAATTCTACTGCAGAGACTGGAAAACTTAATTGGCCTAAAAGGTTCTGCACTGAGCTGGTTTAAATCTTATTTATCTGATCGTTTTCAGTTTGTTGACGTTCATAATGAATCATCCTCACGTACCAAAGTTTGTTTTGGAGTTCTGCAAGGTTCTGTGCTCGCACCAATCCTATTTACTCTATATATGCTTCCTTTAGGTAACGTCATTAGAAATCACTCTATAAATTTCCATTGTTATGTGGATGATACACAGTTGTATTTATCTATGAAGCCAGAAGAAAGTATTCAATTAACTAAACTCCACAACTGCCTTAAAGACATAAAAACTTGGATGAGCACCAATTTCCTGATGTTAAATTCAGACAAAACTGAAATTATTGTTCTTAGCCCCAAACAACTCAGAGACTCTTTATCTGATGACATAGTTTCTGTAGATGGCATTGCTCTGGCCTCTAGCACTACCGTAAGAAACCTCGGAGTAACATTTGATCAAGATTTGTCTTTTAATTCTGATTTAAAACAAACCTCACGGACTGCATTTTTTCATCTGCATAATATTGCGAAAATTAGGCCTATCCTGACCCAAAAAGATGCAGAAAAATTGGTCCACGCTTTTGTTACCTCAAGGCTGGATTACTGTAACTCTCTATTATCAGGTAGCTCTAGTAAGTCCGGCTTCTTCTCCGGAGCCTTTGTGCTCCACTGTCTCTCAGATTAACTCATATCGCAGCGGTGCCTGGACAGCATGACGTGTGTGGTTGTGCTGCTGCCGTGGTCCTGCCAGATGCCTCCTGCTGCTGCCATCATTAGTCATTAGTCATACTTCTACTGTTATTATACACGACTATTGTCACACATGTATACTGCCAGATATTAATACATACTTTCAACATATTGTACCACAGTAGCCAGAACTATAACTATAATATTATTACTTTCAATAATGTTGTTGTAAGCTACTGTCATTACCTGCATCTCTCTCTCTCTCTGTCTCATTGTGTCATGTGGATTACTGTTAATTTGTTATGCTGATCTGTTCTGTACGACATCTATTGCACGTCTGTCCGTCCTGAAAGAGGGATCCCTCCTCAGTTGCTCTTCCTGAGGTTTCTACTGTTTTTTTTCCCGTTAAAGGGGTTTTTTGGGGAGTTTTTCCTTATCCGCTGCGAGGGTCATAAGGACAGAGGGATGTCGTATGCTGTAAAGCCCTGTGAGGCAAATTGTGATTTGTGATATTGGGCTGTATAAATAAAATTGAATTGATTGATTGAATTGATTCAGTTTTTCAATGCAATGATTCAAATTAACAATACAATTTCAAATTATGTGATTCAATTTCAGTTTTTCAATGCAATTATTCAAGTTTAGAAATTCAAATTCAAATATAAATGATTCAAATTCAGTTTCTGGTGGCACATATTTCAGCCCATAGAATATGGTTAAATTGGGACAATGGGCAAACTGGGACAGTTAAGCTTAATCATATTTATCTTTACATGTGTATACTTATATTACTAAAAATCATCATTGAGCTCATCATAGGTAAGTACGAGATTAAAAAACATTGGTTCTGTGTCGATGACATCCCTTCTGGGGGTGTGGCTCACCATATTCAACTCCCTCTGCAGTGAACCAAGATGGTAAGTAAAATGACATAGCGTTTTGAGGTGAAAGATGTTAGTGTTCTAGAAATAAGAAAACTGGTGGATAGTTTGTAATTGTGATATATTTTGTTAAGGGGTGTAATGGTGATTCATAATTTTCAAAAATCACATCCATGTGAATCTTACTCTTTTTTTAAAATGCCATTTTGTTGCTGTCCCACTTTAACAATATGCTATTGTTAAAGTGGGACAGTGTGTTATTGGCAAACTGGGACAACCATTCAAGTCAATATAAAGGTGGAAATAAGTTTCCTTTTTATTCATCCCTCATAAATGTAGTTATCTAGCTAGCTAGATATATCAACAAATTTACTTAAATTGCACAAATTAAGGTAGCTTGTAATTAAAATAAAGTCTTTTACATTATTATGTTGCACACTTAGAGTACCAGTGATGATATTAATGATGTTGCAAGTGTCCCACTTTACCAATAGCGCCTGGAAATTTTGGTTGTGGGTCAGTGTGTTTTTGGTGAAGGGTCATCCATCCTGTGTTTAATGTGTCTTTGTTTTTTTCTTCTACATAGTATAGTAGAGATCACAAGCTATTTAGAATGGTATGATATGATGGGCTAAGACATTTGGTTCATAACTAGAAATTATGTTGAATGTAAATTTTCAGAAAGTGTCCCAATTTACCCATATTCACCCTACTATTTGGACTAAATACATAAAAACTACTTCAGTCATCAAGAGAACACCATAATCAATTTGTAAAATAAAAAATTACATTAAAAAAGTTGGTTCATTTATATATGAATGATGTATGATTCAAGAGTTATGGTTATCCCTCATTTTGACCTGTCTATCACAAATTTGGGAGTATACATAGCTCTAACAGTCTCCCAGACTTTATTTTTTTAGTTACAGCAACATGTAACCAATCAAATGAAAGCTTAAGAGTGCTGGGCAGTTTTCTATAGCTATTAAAAAGCTGATGTTTCTCACCAAATACCGACAAATTGGGAAGATTTCCTATAGGTTATAGCTTTTTTCATTTTTTTTTTTTTTTTTGCTAAATTTTGCAAAGAAAAGCCAATTACGCATAGACATACATTTTAAATCATTAAAATAACCATTTTAATTGATTTCTCATGCTTAATTTATGCAAAAAAAGATGGTTTATTTGTCTCTGTACAATATATGGTTCAAAAGTTGTAGATACATTTGATTTTTAATTTTTTCCATATATTCCGATTGACGGAATTCGAAATTCTGCCTCCCTCTCACCCTCCTGCTTGACCCCCCCTCCTCCTCCTCACACCTTCTTCCCCCGTGGCCAGACTGACTGTACTCTCCATCATAAGGACTACACCCCTCTCCCACGTGTTGTCACCTCCACAATGTGCTTTACTGCTGACCATGTGAGAAGACAGCTGATGAGACTCCACTCAAATAAGGCTGCAGGCCCTGATAGTGTCAGCCCCAGGGTGCTCAAAGCCTGTGCCCCCCAGCTATGTGGAGTACTTCAGCATGTCTTCAACATGAGCCTGAGTCTCCAGAGTGTCCCCTTGCTGTGGAAGACATCCTGCCTCGTTCCTGTGCCAAAGACGTTGCGTCCCAGTGGCTCCAAGGACTACAGACCCATGGCATTGACCTCCCACATCATGAAGACCCTGGAGAGACTCGTCTTGGAGCAGCTCCGGCCTATGGTCAAGCCACTTTTGGACCCCCTCCAGTTCGCCTATCAGCCCCGACTTGGAGTTGAGGATGCCATCATCTACCTGCTCAACTGTGTCTACGTCCATTTGGATAACCTGGCAAGCACTGTGAGGGTCATGTTTTTTGATTTCTCTAGTTCGTTCAACACCATACGTCCAGCTCTACTGGGTGACAAGCTGACAGCAATGCAGGTGGATGCCCCCCTGGTGTCCTGGATTGTCGACTACTTGACTGGCAGATCACAGTATATGCACTTGCAACGCTGTGTGTCAGACAGAGTGGTGAGCAATACCGGGGCCCCGCAGGAGACTGTCCTCTCTCCCTTCCTCTACACCACAGACTTCAGCTATTGCACTGAGACCTGCCATCTTCAGAAGTTTTCTGATGACTCTGCTATAGTTGGATGTATCACCAAGGGTGATGAGGATGAGTACAGGGCTGTTTTGGATAACTTTGTCACATGGTGTGAGCAGAACCATCTGCAGCTCAATGTGGCAAAGACAAAGGAACTGGCTGTGAATCTGAGGAGGACCAAGACACCGGTGACCTCTGTTTCCATCCAGGGGGTTAGTGTGGACATTGTAGAGGACTATAAGTACCTGGGGGTACACATTGACAATAAACTGGACTGGGCTAAAAACATTAACGCTCTCTACAGGAAGGGCCAGAGCCGTCTCCATTCTAGGTGACTGAGGTCCTTCAACATCTGCCGGACTATGCTCAGGATTTTCTATGAGTCTGTGGTGGCCAGTGCTATCCTCTATGCTGTTGTGTGCTGGGGCAGCAAGCTGAGGGTGGCGGACGCCAACAGACTCAACAAACTGATCCGCAAGGCCAGTGACGTTGTGGGAACGGAGTACTGATATGAGTTGGGGGCGCTTGATTTTAAGTGGTTGTAGAATTTTAGAGATCATTTTTGGATTTGGATCAGAATGGGAAATCGGCCCAGTTCTGCTCGGCAGCCATTGTAGGGGGTGTTTCTATGTAATTTCAAAATGTTTCTACATATTTTAACATGCAGCGTTTCTATTGGGTGCTTTTAAAATTTAAATTAAGTTGGGTAATGGCTTGTGTTATGAAGGAACAATCTGTTTGATTTAGCCTTTGGCAATCTGAATCTCTTGCCAGATGGTAGGAGTTCAAACTCGGCATGGAGAGTTTGATCAGGACACTGTATGATGTCCTAAGCCTTAGATTTTACCCTCCTGCTAAATGTTGTAGGCAGATCAGGTAATGCAACACCAATGATTTTGCTGGCAACTTTAACAATGTGTTCCAGCCTCTTTTTATCTCCTAGTGAGAGGCTGCCAAACCAGGAGATGATGGCAAAGGCCAGGACAGATTCAACTACTGAATAATAAAACATTGACATCAATTTGCTGCACACTCCAAACCGGTTCAGCATCCGGAGGAAGTGCAGTCGCTGTTGTGATTTTTTTGTACACAATGTCCGTGTTTTCATTAAAGGACAGCTTATTGTCAATGACCGCACCAAGGTACTAAAGGTACTGCTACAATAGAAAGAGCAGGGTCAGGGAGGAGACAGTGGACCAGAAGCCAGCAAGGATGATCATGCAGGGTCACTTCAGGGGTCACTTCTGAAATGATGGCTACGCCCCTAGCCATGGAGGGTATAAATATGATGTGTGGTTCGATGTTTTGGTGTGAATCCAATCTGACTCAGGATGTTACAGATGCAGCCACTTCAAATTTCCCACGCCATCCGAAAGCCTTCTGGATGCCAGCCAACTTCCAGCCAAATACCACCCACCCACCTTTCTGGGGGTGTGCCTAGATTCCACTGTAACATGCCCATTTATTCAATTACAAGGTGTCACCATGAGATGGCGCTTCCCTCACAGAAACACAAAAACTAACAAAGGAACTTGACCTAGTTGTATTTCAATTCTATGCTACATTAGTAATCTATTCCACTGTCTCAGATGCGAATATTATATTTTAATTGCACTACTTTTATTTTAAAGATTTAGTTTGGCCTATTAGTTACAGTACTTTTGTACAATAATATAAATTTGTTGCTAGGTTATATTATTACAGGTTACAATAAGCCATCCAGCAGTATTTAAGTTATTCCAATGACCACCTTTATCTGCTGCAGCATCAGTGTTATAAACACATTAGTTATTAAGGATAACCTAAAGTTTTGTTACAACTGGCCCAAGTCTCCCCTATCTGAAAATATTGAGTTAGTCTCTCAGAATGAGAAACTTTCTGAAAATAACTTATCATTTCGAAAAAGTTGCTCATTAAGAGACTTAAATTTAAAAAGAACATTAACATTAATTAAGAGACAAAATCATTTTTTCAGTTTATAATGTGAAGAATTGTAAAATGTCACTTTTATGTGGTAGTTCAGACATCGAGAGTGACTATGTGTTGTTGAATGTTTGAATCAAAAGTTCATATAGTGTGTGTGTGATGATCTGAGTGACTGGGAAACCTATTCAGATGGAAACACTCACCCATTCAGAGGGAATGAAAAGATTTGTGGTAATGCTAATTGTGTGTTAGAGCTCTCTCACCTTCCAAGACAAACAAGACCACATTATGTCGTGTTAGTGAAAGTACTTCACTCCTTTTCAGTTAAACTCTGCAGGCTACGTGCAGCTTGACCGTTGTTGCGGCTGCATGTGAGGATGAAATGCCAATTTCAGCCTGTGATCCCTCACTGACTGACTGACAGCCTCATCAAAGTGACATTTTACAATTCTTCATATTAAAGAATAACAACATTCGTTTCTGTCGCACCTTTGCAATTCTCCTCTGCTCTCTGTATCACGCACGGCGGAGTCGTCTTGGCAACCATGCACCGCTCCACATCGACACGCTTCTGCCACCATACAGTCGCAGATGCGTTGCAGCATGACACGATCCATCAGATACATGAATGCGCTCAAATGGT
Source organism: Epinephelus fuscoguttatus (assembly GCF_011397635.1). Lineage (NCBI taxonomy): Eukaryota > Metazoa > Chordata > Actinopteri > Perciformes > Serranidae > Epinephelus > Epinephelus fuscoguttatus. The sequence continues at coordinate 44,781,526 of NC_064759.1, read as the reverse complement.
CATCAATATTATGGCGTGCATGTGCATTTGGGTCAATTACTTCAGGCAAGATGTTCTGTGACTGCGCTCTCCCAGTGCGTAATCCCTGCAGTGTACATTTCCACACAGTCCCATCTTTTCCAGCTGCATGGCCCTCACACAGATCTGGTTGATCCAACACTACACAAAATACATAAATATTGTTTCACAAGTGCAGTAATATATACAGATATATATAATTAGTAAACGTGTTTTGTGAGAGTAGTGGCTTGTCTGTCACAACATCAGAGGGCTGCTGTGACGGTGAGGGTGAAGCGGGGGAGCCTCTGCCACCGGAGGCAGGGGCCATTTTCTGAACGCCGGCTCCGGCTCCTCATCTTCAGATGACTCCTCCTCGCCTGGTGAAAAGGACGGTCGGTCTCTCCCTCATCCAGTTCTTCTCTCATTTCACCGTTGTGTCTCCCCCCCATCCGCCTCTCCCTCAATCACCTGTCCCCCATTTGATTCTCCGTCTCTTATGTCCTGAAGCATCACCAGAGCTTGTTCAACAGTCATCCATTTTCTCCAGTTCATAATTAGTATAATAAATAATAGTCTGTCAAAACTAGCTTGCATTTCGCAGAGAGATGACCCCTTGGCGGTTCTCGTGTTAATAAATAGTAACAGACATTTTACAAATTCTTCTCGCATCAGATCTTGTGAAATATCGTGTCCATGAATCTGTTTAGACAGACAGCGACAGAATAATGAGGTGAAGCCGTGCTGCGTGCGGCAGGCAGAGCGTGTGCAGAGTATTGTACAGTCCAAACATCAAAATAATAATTAAAAAAGAAAAGATCTATGTAATCATTTCCAATATTCACAAGCTGTTTTTATTTAACCAAAGATTCTGCTTCAGTCCATATTTGTTGAGGTGTAGTCTGAAAAACAAAATTTTCGCTGAGGTTAGAAAAATGCTCGTCTTTCGCACATTCTATAAACGCAGTGGGGTGGTCTAACAGCAGTCTAACAGCACTATAAATTACATTTATATAGCCATAATAATAATGGTTTTATATATATAGTGATAATCATTAAATATGCTCTGTGCGGGAAGCTCTCTCCCACTACTACAGTAATAAGAGGCGCAGTAAACCCCTTCAGCTTCCACACTCACTGCTCCTCCTGGTGGATAGACAGACCATTGCAACTGATTTCTACAAATTAAAGTTAGGGCTGTTGCCGGTTGGCCAGTATTCTCTATGTCATTGCGGGGGATCTCATTAAAGCTACGAGCCCGGCCGGGTGACGACAGGGACCTGTCACGGATCGGTCAGGGCTCCACCACGGACCAAACGGAAATTTGAAGTGGCTGCATCTGTATGTTGGTGGAGGAAATCCTGTAGTCCGTGGTTGATGATGCTGCAGAACAACTTTCCTAAGTTACTGCTGATACATATACCCCAGTAGTTTTCCGGGTCAAGTTTGTCTCCATTTTTGAACATCGGTGTCAAGATTCCTTGGCTCCAGATGTCAGGGAAATAACCAACACTGAGAGCAAAGTTAAATCATTTTAGTATAGCACTATTAAGTTTTTGATCTGCTTATTTGATCATTTCACATAAGATACCATCAAGACCGCTGGCCGTTTTTGTCTGCAGGTTCTGGATTTTTGCTAAATAACTCCTGCTCTGTGATTGGATTAGATTTTCAAAGTGATTTTTCCATATGACCATTCTGTATAGGTTGATCATCTTGCTGTGGTTTAGTGAGGTAGTTCCAGTATTTCCAGAAATGTGTTGTGCCAATGGACTTTTTAATGACATCAAGTTGGTGTTCAGTGTTCTTTTGTATTTGTTTAATGTTTTACAGTATTGATGGCGAAGGTCAGGGTTATTCCATTGTCTGTGTTTTTGATTTGATAGTTTTCTCAATATTTTTCTCAAATTTTGGCAGTTAGAATCAAACCATTTCTCTTTGCTTGGTTGTTTTGGTATTTTATGTGATTTCTTTTTCAATTTTGATAAATATGCTAAATTATGAAATGTTATTTATACCTTGTACAGCCCGTTTAATGCAATCAGCACTTTGAGGGTAATCAGTCGACAGGAAGTGGTCTAGCTGAGTTTGTATAGTGTGATGTCTGCCTGCTGTTTGGTAGCTGTCCTTACTGTTCTCTGTCCATATGTAATGTTCTAAAGTTGGTCTAAGACCACTGGATTTTGGTGCATAGGGTGCTGCTGCTGTTTTCTTAATGTATACAGTGATGTAACTGTGGTCGGACATTGGCGTGAGGGCACTGACTGCGAATTCTGCCAGGGAGAAGGGATCTAGGTCTATAATGCAATAATCAACCTTGCTACAGCCAAGAGGAGAGCAACAGGTGTAATGGCCAAATGTGTCGCCTCAAAGTCGACCATTGACTATGTACACACCCAGGGTTCTGCAAAGCTGCAGCAGACGATGCCCGTTTTTATTGATTATTTGGTCAAAGTTGTTTCTAATTGGATGAGAGATGAAGGGAATGCTGAAGTGGCAAAGGAGGTGTTTGTTTCCCTGTGGGGTTATGGTATCAGCTTCTGTCCCAGTCCTGGCATTAAGATCTCCACATATCATTACATTTCCTAGGGCCTGGTACCTGGATATCTCATCCTCTAGGAAGTCGAAGCTGTTCTCATTATAATATGGGGACTCTGGCGGGGGTATATATGTTGCACATAGGAATAAATCTTTATCCGTAAAATTTAAATTTCTCTCTTTATTTTCAGCCAAATGAAAAAGTCCCCTCGTTGGATTAGTTCTATTGAATCTAAAAACTTTGTTTTATACCAGATAAGCATTCCCCCTGATTCTCTACCTCGCTTTGTTTTTTATTTTGGAGGATGGAAGAACAATTTCTATGTAACCTGGTGTACAGCGAGTGGGCATGTCTCCTTTGCTCCATGTTTCCTATAATATGATTGTATCTGATTATTTTAGTTCTTGAAGTCTGGGCATTTGCTTTTGAGACCAAAAGCTCACGACCTCAGACTCTGAATATTCCAACAAGCTACTGAAAAAGATTTATTCTCTTACTGAATTGATACTAAGTGTCTTAAAAGTAAAGGTTTCAATGTTAAAATGAGATAAACTCCCAAACGTATTGTTGTCAGTGAAGGAATTAGAACATATTAAATATTAGGGGTTTCGATCAATTAGTATGACAGAAATTAAATACTTTTCATAAGATAATACTTGTAAAGTCTACTGTACTTGACCTATCAAGTGAGAACAGAGCAGGCTGAGCATGTGCTGGATGTCTCTCAGCTCGCTGTGTGGGGGTGAATGGGTGGGGTCGGGGTGGTGAGGGGGGTGGCCTTCTGCTCTCCTCACTGCCTGAGCATAGCTCAGTGGGCCAGGGCGTTGCTCCTGACATTGGAGCTGGGGTGGGTCTCCTGGGGCAGGGGGGCTCTGGTTGGGTTTGAAGGGGTTTATAGCTGCCCTGGTGGAGTCTTCGCAGAGGAAGATGATGATGGTCTGGTCTCTGTGGGGGTGGTCTGGATGGCGGTCTGGTTGGCCGGTTGTTGGTCTGAGGGGGCTGCGGGCTGACCTGCTCCCTCTGCTAGGGGTGGACTGGTCTCTGTTGAGAGCGACATCCTTCAGTGTCTGGGCGAAGATGGGGACCATGTTTTTAAACAGATGGACGTGGTCGTAGAGGCAGCTGATATCTAAGGTGGGGTGGTGGGCCAGGTGGACATTAGGCCTCAGGACGCAGTCTCTGGAGACGCTGCTGTTGATCCTGTAGATAGTGTCTTGGGTGGAAGTCTTTCCTGGGCAGCAGGGTTGACATGACAACTCTGCTGTTGGGGAACGTGGTGGAGGCTTTCTGTATCACTCCTCTGAGTGATTCTGACACTCTCTCCTGCTGGGTCCTCAGGTTGTTGGCGCCGGTGTGGATGATGATGTGGCTCGGGGATCCCAGCTGCTCCTCAGACAGCAGCTCCATGGCATGTTGGATGTTTGTACACCAGATTTTGGCCACTTTGTGGTTGGGGAAAAGTTTCTTTTCATTTAAGAACTTGCCATTGGAGTCAATGAGGATGACAATGTCTGGACTCTCTTTCTGCTGTGCTGGTCTGGAGGGACAAGGGGTGGTGTCGATCTGGGTGTGGTATTGGTCTGTGGGCTGGAGGTGGAGCTAGAGATATAGGGAAGCTGTTGAGTGGGTGGAGCCTCTTGGTCCACCCACTCAACAGCTTCCCTATATCTCTAGCTATATAGGGAAATAGGGAAGCTGTTGAGTGGGTGGAGCCTCTTGGTCCTGGTGGCTCTCGGTGGGGCTCACAGGGTCCTGGATGTGGTCTGGGTCTTCTGCCTCTTTTGAGTTTCCAGCCATTACAGATCCCCTTTCTTCACAAAGGGGTGGTGAGCACTTATAGCGGAGTGCCATGCTAGTGGCTGCTCTGTAAAGAAGCTTAGGTTGCCAACATTTCCACTCTTGTATGAGTCGGAGAAGAGCGTCTCTGGTCTTTTCTTCAAGACATTTTGTTTGTATGCCTTCCTAGCACTTTGATCTTTGATGTCTTGTAGGTACAAGAGAGGAATAGCCTCTGTGGGTGCCGTGACTGAGGCCCCAGGGTTCTGCTGATGCTGCATGGCTGCTGTTTTGACTCCTTAGTAACCATTGCTATATGGAGCTACATTTGTTTCTTTATTATTCAATCAAACAGTAGGTTTTGCAATCAAAAAAAAAACATTTGAGAGCAAAAGTATCAATACTGCAATCAAAATGAAATGCAAATCCAAAAGTTTTGTTTGCAAATCCTAAAGTTTTGTTCGCGAGTCTTTTTTTTCCGTTTGCAAGTCATAAAGTTTTGCAAATAAAAGTTGAATCTGGTGGGCGGGGCCTAAAATGACACGTCTCTATTGGCCAGTCTCGATCGGAATGACAGCTTGCAAAGCAACATGGGAGTTCTGTAGTTCACGGGGAATTCAGTGCGGGAGCTGTGGCGAAAATCAATGAGCAGGTATATTTATACATAACTAATAATAGTAAAAATGTTTTATTTGAAATGGTGCATGTAGATTGCTTTTGTTTAGCTAGGGCAGAACTATTCAACAGCGTAACGGTCAGTACCATTGATCCCCGGGGTGGAGAAGGTGACACAGGAGTGGATTTTTAGTCCTGTCCCATCCCACTCCCACAAAAATAATCCCATCCCTTCCCAATCCCACAAAAAAGAAAAAAAAAAAATCCTGTCCTATCCCGCTCCCGTGTTGTGTTTCAGTTACAGTAAAAAAATAAAAAATACAGTACATGGATCACACAATGCCTACCTTAGTTGAATATAAACCCAAATATGACATCTAATGTTGTGTTTTGATGTTTATTGCCTAATTATTTTTACATTCACTACACATTGAAGCTGTTCAGAATGATAAACACATTTAATTTCTGATGCGGTCAGACAACACGTCATAAGAACCAGTTCTGAGAGAGAAAAATGTAGTTAAAGTATTGCAGTTAAAGTAGTGTTTGGTTCCTCTGACTGATAATATTACATATGACATCATTAGATTATTAATACTGAAGCATCAGTGTTAGAGCCGCATGTTACTGTTTTAGCTGCTGGAGGTGGAGCTAGTTTCAACTACTTTATAAAAACTTGACTATTGTTCTTATGATTAGGCCTGTCATGATAACAAATTTTGCTGGGTGATTAATTGCGTCAGAAATTACTGCGATAATATTGCGTAATATTGTGCTTTTAAGACCATTTTTATTATTGTTGTAATTTTGCTGTTTAGACCATTTTTTAAACTTATATAATGATAATAAAGGCATATTGATGCAAGTACACCCTTTTAAAGCGAAATAAACATTTATTTAACAAGAATATTTAGGAATGCAAAAAAGAACATTTAAATATCCGAAATAACACGTAAAATATCGAAATAAATAAATAAATAAATACAAAAAAATAGACTCTCAGTCTCTCACTCTCAGGTGTGCAGTTAAGTTGGTCGTATTCGCTCATTTTGTTGAGATGGTTTTAGAACAAACCCGGCATACTGGCTCGTCCAAATTACTGGGCTCCCCTATATCATTTGGTTTAAATCCAAAATACTCCCACACAGGGGCCGTGGCATTTGATTTAGGAACAAGTTCCCTGTCTTCCTCTTACACTCAACTGTTATTTTTTTTCTCCGCCTCGTCTCCCCCTCATGAAGATCACACTGAGGCCCAATTCCAATCCGATCCCTTACAGACTCACTGACATAGAGGCGTGTTCATGTTAAGTGCGAGAGTGTGTGAGGGCTGTCCCACTGTCAAATCGTCAAGTCAGTGAGTCAGTGAGTGAGCCCTTTATGCCCCCTTACCGTAGGTCCGCATCGATGCGGACTTACTAGGGGTGTAACAGTACACAAAAATCTCGGTTCGGTGCGTACCTCGGTACACAAGTCACGGCTCGTTTTTTTTCGGTACAGTAATGAAAAAAATAGACAACTATTAATTATCTTTTACTTATTGGTAACCTTATTAAAACATACCACCACAGCAGTTAACTCTTTTTACACAATTTTTGAATGAAACAAATATATGTAAAATCCTGCTTTTTCACATTGTTTGAATGAAAATAGAAATATTAAAATTAAAAATAAAATCCTGCTGTTTTTTTAACACATTTTTTGAATGAAAAATACAAATATATATTTCTGCTAACAGTTTTACTCAATTAAAATAAAAAGTATAGTGCAGGTGGTCAGCTTTAAAGCCTGCTCAGATTCAGTTTTACTAGGAACTTACTTAGCCTGCCCACTCTGTTAAAGTGCAGTAAACAAAACATGCTTATATGTAAAGTGCAGCTTAAACAATTTTACTCAACTCCAATGGCGTTGATTATTTCTTTAGAGCGATGGTCAGGGAAACGCTCTTTCTTTTCAAACGACGACGATATCGTAGTTTGCACCAGATTGCTTTTTCTAGTCGTGCCGGTTAACATTCAAACTCGGGTGGTGTCGCTTTAGATGCGTTAGCATGTTAGATGTGTTTCCAAGTACATATCCGACCGCTGTTCTGCAGTGTCGACACACTTGCTTTTGTCTTGTCCACTTGTTTATTTCCATCTTCGTATTTTACCCTGAAACCAAAGTGTTCCCAAACGGAGGACTGTTTGCGGGTGGGTCTTCAGGTTCGTCAGGCTCACTTGCCATGTTGTCAAAATGCGAGAATGCGCTGCACAAAGTGAAAGCGGAGATTTACGGGACTCGGTCCGTCACTCAATTATGTCAGTCGGGGAACTAGATATTTTAAATGGTTTGGCTTGCAAAAACGGAATTAAAATAAAACAAAATAAAATAATATCCTGCGCCCATAAATTCAGTACAGGGTTGTGCCAAACCTTAAGTCACGTACCGAACGGTTGAACACTAATACATGTATCGTTACGGCCCAAGGACTTACGGGAAGGAAATTACCCACAGTTCATAGTGCTGTGACGTCAAATACAGGGGTTGCCCTCGGAACACCGGAAGTGTTATAAAAAAACAAAAACATGGTCGGCAGATATGCAAACGATAACGTTATGGAAGGAGAGCGAATAAAACAGATAAACAATGAAACATTACATTAACAAGGATTTAAGATGGTACATAAACACACATGAAGTCAGAGGAATACCAGTGGTTATATTCCACACACAAAGAATAGCCAATATATCTATATCTATAGATATATATATAGATATATATTCTTTGTGTGTGGAATATATGCTGACAATAACCGATAAATGATCACGCCCAGAGCCACCAGTGTCAACAACATTTTGTAGAGTGGGGAATAAGTGCTGTCCCTTTCCTATTTGTAGCATCCGGAGCCCTTTCAGACTCTCACACTCAATCTCTTACAGCTGACGTCAGTTAAGTCAGTGAGGGTTCAGGGCTTGGGACTTTAGGGGCTGGATTTGAATTGGTCCTGAGTCTGTGTATGTGTAGCCCATAGCCCCACCTCCCCCACAGAGACAAAGACACTCGATGACAAGAGCTTTCCCTCCGTTCAATACTCTAATGAACCAACTCACCTGGCTGCCAGACAATACACGGCAGTGAACACTCTTGTCGTCCAGTCTCTTTGGTGGAGAGATGGTGTTGACCATTTTTCCCATCCCGTCCCAGTCACGTGACAAATAGTGAAACTGATTCCCATGTGGGAATCCCACGGGAATCATGTGACCTGTGAGACTCCTCAAAAAATGTCAGCCTCTATGTAGCAGTAATGCCAACTGTCGAGCATTTCCAGTGGGAGAGAAGGAATCGTGGGTGTAACCCACTCTGGAGCTATGTCAAACGCACCAAATCTTTGAGTATTTAGAAAAGCGCTATATAAAACCGATCTATTATTATTATTGTAAGGGAGTGAGTTTATGTTCACCAGCAGAGGGTGGTATTTATGTTTCTGTCCTTTATGGTCCACTGTAGTTTTGAGTCTTTCTGACCCTCAGCCACCGTAGTTCACAGTTTGTTTTGTGTCTTGTAAGGTAAGGAGGGTTTCCAAACACTGTACTAATGAAACCACTTTATTTAAGTCATTAACATAACTGTCTGTTATAATTTTATTAAACACGCCAGTCCCAAGAGTGGTTATGTTAAAGATGGGACAATTCCTGTAATTTTTATGTTGAAATGTGTTTATACTGATGCACTAACTGTGTGGAGCTAGTTGTGTTGTAGCTGGCTTATCAGTAACTGTAACAGAGGTAGCTGAAGTTTATTTTATTCTGTATTTGATATTTAGTTTAATTCAAGTGTTAATATGTGCCTTGGAAACTGAGGACAGTTTGTTTTGTGTCTTGTAAGGCCAATAAATGAGGGAAGTTTGCTCCGCCTCAACCACCAGTTTGAGTCCTGTTTCCCTGTCTCCCCTGCCGCGCCAGTATACTTCACCTAACACAACGCAGGGACCTCGCTGGGGCTTGCTGCCTGAAAGATAGGGTTACATTATGATTATTATCATTATTATTATTATTATTCTCTCATCCATCAGCGTAGGCCCCGCAAATTAAGTGCAGTTGAACTGGCAAGCAAAGAAGACTGATCTGCAAGCAAAACTTTTTAACTTGCAAACAAAGAGGACTGATTTATAAGCAAAATGATAACACGTTTTTACTTACAAACTTGATTTTTGATTGCAGTTCAAGAAATATGCTCTCAAAACAGTTTTATATGATTGCAACAAAAAGACACAAAAATCCCTCCATATTGCTAGGGTATAGAATCTTGAGAATTGCTAGCTGTTAGCTTAACATTAATTTATCTGATATTTAGTTGTTACTTGTTTTTATAAACCCTTTCTTAGGGAGGTAATTCCTCTGAAAGTGTTTCTTCTTCAAATTCTGACACAAAAATTATAAGTTTATCTTATCTTATCTTAAAACAAAAAGTAGAATAATCTTCAGGAGTCTCTCTCCCTCTAATACAATTATTATTGATTCATATTCAAGAAGCATATCATAGTTCATGTTACATAATCTTTTTATATGGCTTCTAAGACTGTTTTAACTAAAGACTTTTCCAGAGTCCTACAGTCCCTGCAGCAGTTTGTACCTGGATCCCACTCCAACAGGCTGGCGTCCTCCCAACTAGTCCCTGCTGCAGTTCGGATACACTTCTTCACTTTCTCCACCTTTGCTTTCTTTTTGTCCTCTGAAGCACTTTCCACAGGCTGGAACGAACGAACGAACGAACGCGCGCACACACACACACACACACACACACACACACACACACAGACACACAGACACACACAGACACACAGTGTAAAATCTTTATCAATGTTTATCAATGTATCCTTGATAAGTATTTTTTTAGATGAATGTACACTGAACAAAAGATAATGTTTTTGCAAAGTCGTTCAGGAACCTCTTTTTGACTGGTCTTTTATTGTGACCAGTTCAGGCACACCTGTTTTTAATAACGTTTTACACAGTGCCCCAACTTTTTTGCGGTTGTGTGTCCCTTTGGATGTACTGTCAAATGAACCCTTTGGGCCCTAGGCCTTTTTGGGGTATATCACAGTCATTATAAAGGCTACATACACATGCTATAGCTTGGGGTTTTTTTTCAAGGCAATCTGGGCTATCCAGATTTGCCATCATTACATGTCTTTCTATGTGCCTGTATTTTGTATTAATTTTTATATCAATGAAAAAAAAATCTGTGTTACTAAATTCTTACATTTTTACATGTATCTCACCACAGCAAGTTGGAAGTAGACATATTCTGCCATTTATGAAGAGGGGAGACTCTCTGGAATCTGCCAATATAAGAACCATGATACTGGGACATTCTGTCACTTCACAGTTGTCCAAAACATGTGGTTTGTGCCAGGCGGACACGAGTGCCAGTATTTTTTCATTATTGCAAGAAATTCCATTGACTCACTCACAAGTCAAAAATGTGTTTTATTTGAAAGAAACATGCAATATTTACATCTAAGGTAATACAAATATTGTAATAATATTATTCCTCACTATATGAAGTGACTGATAACAAGATCTGTATAATGGCTTGCAAAGAAATTCGTCAGGTTTTAATTCTGTAGAAATTTGATCTGTATTTACAGCATGATGGGATGACAGCACAATGATGTGTTTCATATGATGTGCGTGGCATTTCTGTGCGACCCTGCATTTGCAAGTAATCCATCCAACAGTAATGTGTGTGCAAAGCTGTATGAAAGCTTTGTTATACTATACTTTCAACATATTGTATATTTTCAACATATTGTACCACAATAACCAGAATTATATTATTATTATAATATCATTATGTTCATTAATGTTGTTGTAGGCTACTGTCATTATCGTCTGTCCTGCATCTCTCTCTGTCTGTCTGTCTCTCTTTCTGTATCATTGTGTCATACGGATTACTGTTAATTTATTATGTCGATCTGTTCTGTACGACATCTATTACACGTCTGTCCGTCCTGGAAGAGAGATCCCTCCTCAGTTGCTCTTCCTGAGGTTTCTACCGTTTTTAGGGTTGACTGAAACAAAATTAGAGACATCTTATGGTAGTGAAATGAATATTCAGTTCAGGGCCAACAGTTCTGGTGGACATTCCTGCAGTCAGCATTCCAATAGCACACTCCCTCAAAACTTGGGACATCTGTCATTGTGTTGTGTGATCAAATTGCACATTTTAGAGTCTCACTCTAACTGGTGTGTATGGTTGAAATTTGCTGACTCAACAACCGATTACTATTGGTGGCTATGTGTTTGGTTAACAGATTTCCTATTGATTCTGCAGAAACATTTCTATCTTTTGTCCATTCATCTATCTACGACAGTAAAGCTTGTGACAATGAACCCACACATTATACCAACAGGGATTTCAGTTCAATAAATTCCATGTAAAATAAGGAAATACCTTAAAGAGGCAACAAATAGCATCTTTTCCTAAATATCATTATGAAAATAATGTGGGTTGCACAGGGTAGTGCAGCTAATGTGATATATTTGTTAAAATGTCCATTGTGGTCTGGCATATGTTGGCAAGACTACCCAAGCTTTTAAAACCAGAATAGCTGAACACTGCAGTACCATCAGGAACAAGGTAACTTCCAGCGCGGTGGCTGTACATTTCTCTGGGGCTAAACATAGCATTTCTACCCTGAGATATATCGGTATTGAATCATTGAAATGTCCATGGAGAGGGGGTGACATCAATTCCTTATTGTCAAAACATGAACTATTTTGGATACACACATTGGGCACATTAGCCCCTAAAGACCTTAATGAAGATTTTGATATTCGTCCTTTTCTCTGAATGTACAATGTCTTAACAACTCATAACTCCTTGGCCTTACTAATATTGTTGTTTTTTCATTGGTGTTACATACCTCCTGACAGGATGGTTTATTTAGTTAGATATTGGCGCCTCTTATAGTTAGTACAGTATGATGGCCCAATTGCCTGAGTCCAATAATGGAGTACTTATCTATTGGAGGTACACACACACACACACACACACACACACACACACACACACATATATATATATATATATATATATATATATATATATATATACAGTACAGGCCAAAAGTTTGGACACACCTTCTGATTCAATGCGTTTTCTTTATTTTCATGACTATTTACATTGTAGATTCTCACTGAAGGCATCAAAACTATGAATGAACACATGTGGAGTTATGTACTTAACAAAAAAAGGTGAAATAACTGAAAACATGTTTTATATTCTAGTTTCTTCAAAATAGTCACCCTTTGCTCTGATTACTGCTTTGCACACTCTTGGCATTCTCTCGATGAGCTTCAAGAGGTGCCGACAGTGAGTCATTAGAGGCAGTGCGGATTAAATACAATAGAAAGAATTTCAATTCAGGATTTGAGTTGGATTTTACAGCGTTTTTATGAAACAATTATCACTCACTCCAAGCGCAAAATAAGGCTGCTGGATTTAATTTCAGTGATAATGTGGATCTAAGGTGGATATAGTGTGACATTAAATTTGTGTGAGACATCAATAAAAATCTGACTCCGCTTCTCCACTGTCTGCGTCGCCGCTTCCCAGTGTCTTCCAAAATGTGCGCACACATGACTCAGAGTTTCCTTACAGGTGCGCACATTCTCCCGCCAAGTTTATTTTTATAAATCACAACCTTTGCGTGGTAAGTGACGTACGCCACTTTCAAGCCCCGTTTTGTGCGTAAGCAAACTTTATAAATGAGGCCCCTGGTCCTTATGAGGAGTTGGGCATGAGATAGTTGAGTCACGAGCACAATGGCAGACGGACAAAGTTTGGAAACACATGAAAAACGGCCTAATGAAAGAAAACGAGCTCCTCTGTCTGAGGAGGCAAAGAAGAGCAAAAAGGAGAGTGATAAAAGAAGAGGAAAAACAAGAGTAAACTTCACTCAGGCGTTCAAGAGATGGAGGGAGCTCTGTGACCAAAGAGGCTTCAAAACCGATGTCCAGCTAGCTTTCTTTCTAATGGATCAGTAAGTAACATGGCTAAATGTTAGCTAGATGAGAGAGGACTGTACCGTACTGGCTGCTAGTTGGCCAGCATTGCAAATTGCCGCAACCAGGGACCGGGTAGCGAGTGTTAGTCGGCTGACATCCTCGTTGCCATTCTACAGGGGCTCTGTGGCTCAGAGGTAGAGCGGGTCGTCCACCAATCGAAAGATCAGCGATTCGATCCCGGGCTCCTCCAGGCTGCATGTCGAAGTATCCTTGAGCAAGGTACTGAGCCCCAAATTGCTCCCGATGGCTGTTCCATTGGTGTGTGAGTGTGTTAAAACTGAGTAGCAGCACCTTGTATGGTAGCCTCGGCCACCAGTGTATGAATGTGTGTGTGAATGGGTGAACGTGACTCGTAGTGTAAAAAGCGCTTTGAGTGGGCACTAGATGACTAGAAAGGCACTATACAAATGCAGGTACAGTTACCATTTACAGCAGCCCTCGACAGTGATACCCCCCTCCCTTCCTTCTGTTCTCTTCTCACAGAGGCAGCGATCAACGGACATCGCCCAGCTACGTTATGCCGGTCACTGGCCATAAATGTGAGGGCAGCCTTCGCAGCTACTGGACACCCAGCATCTCCGACCACTCCCGTTTGTCTCGTGAACGTCTCTCCTCTGTCAGTACACTCTGCCAGCAATTTAATAATATTGATGCCAGTTGTAACATTTGAATGTTTTAGTAGTAAGCCATGTACTTAGCGGGATAATGTATAGAGAGCCGGTGACTGTTGAAAAATAACTCCGCTGCGCGACGGGGTTCCCCTGTCGGGAGTTACTTTTTAACAGTCACCGGCTCACTATACATTATCCCTTATGTGTCTACTGTTGTTTGTACTGATACTGTACATATTGGTATAATTTACTGTGCGTTGTTTGTACTGGTACTGTGCATTCTGGTATAATTATCTGCATTACTATTTGTTTTTTCTTCAGATAAATCTGATAATTGTTGCTTCGTCTCTTAACTCATTTACTTAGTAGGGTGTCCATACACCTTCTCATTCTACATATACATAGAGGTATACTGGTGGCTTTACAGCCTACATTTTATTGATTATCTCTGATCCCCATTGTCAATTTGGTCATTGCAACAGTGCGAGCAACACCGCTGGCGTTAGGAGGCGCCAAGCTAAAAAAAACCTGAATCCTATCTGTTACCTCTTTAAATAAAAGGATTTTTATAGAACTGAATTCAGATTTCTAGCTTATTCATAAGTACAATAAAATAATGAAAAATGTTTTCAGCTGCCAATGGTTTAATTAGCAGGGTCCTTCAACTTCACAGGTGGCTGTAATGTCCACATACTTTGGGCTATATAAAGCACTTTGCGGCCTTTGTTAAAGGGCCAGTGTGTAAAAGGGGTTGAAAACAGTGACATCAGTGGTCAAATTCTAGATTGCAGGGCTCACTCACTCACCCCTCCCGTCGGGTAAATGACGGTGGCCTCGTAGGGACAAAAAGCCTTGCGCACAAGTTTTTCAGGAGTAGGTCTATCTGGGGACGAGGTGAATATTTATTTAGAAATCTAAACCATGTTACGATATTGTAATGAATCCCTCACGAGCAGGAGACCAGAGGAGCGTTCGGGAAAAAGGCCAGTTTATTTGAGCACTCCAAAAACTATGGTAACACTCCAGGGGGTAAAAGACTCCGTCCCAAACTCTGACTCTTCTAGCGTAACAGACACACTTCATACACGCATACTCGTTTACCATACTGAGTGGGGACCCCCTCCCCTCTCTGCTCCGCCAATCTCCAGCCTGCACACTGTCTGACAGCGTAGCCGATAGACAGAGCTCAGCTGTTTATTTAGCCTAGCAATATCTCCGGACTATAGTAGCTGCAATGGATGACTTTGAACGCAATTTTCAAGAGTTTCTTGTAGCGGACACAGACCCAGAGCCATACCTGTTTGAGCCAGAGCATACAGATGAGGAACTCCATGCGTTTGATGGTGAGCGGGCAAGAAGAGAGGCTGAATGCACAGAATGGGATTCGGTGCTACTGCTACCATCGCTGGGGAGATATGTCATCAGGATGTAAAGCGCCGCAGAGAGTGCATCACAAGGACTGAAGTTGCATCTTCTTTTCCTCGCAGATGACGGTTCGGGTTCATTCTCTCCTGTTGCGTGGTAAGTGTGGTCCATTCGCAAACTAAAAAAATCTTTCACTACTGTCTATCGACAAACTACTAACACTCTCTGCTGTTTCCTCCTCCTTCTTCCTTCCTTCCGCTGTCTTCGTTGGTTTATTTATACACGCGAAACACATTCTCTGGCTGGCTGGATTGTCCGCTCGGTCTGCCGTACATACATGGCGGCGCAAGATGGCGACCTCTCTAAAGCTATATATATATATATATATATATATATATATACAAAAACCAAATGAATTTTATTTTATAGCGATTATACACTTGTATAAACATATTAATGGGTAGAATATTCAGATTCAGATTGACAATAAACCATGCCAAATATTACACACTGGCCCTTTAAGTCCTTACCACAGTATAAAGGAAATCACCTGAGATTCAGATTTGACAATAGGAGGCAGACAGCTGCTATTAAATGTACCTCAGCGTGGGTGGACTCGGGCTCAGGCATGCTGGGTCCAATAACGGTGATGCTGTCTTCACTCTCCTTCTTGTTCAATAGACCTGCTGCCATCACTGCTGCCTGCTGCTCTGCAACCCGTGCTGCTAGTTCCTCCTGAAAGATCAAGATCAGACACACTCAGACTGGCCCATGAGTGAGCAACAACAGCAGCAGGCCTTCATAAACTGTTTCACTTTCAGTAAGACACACCTGCCCCATCCCCACTTTAATAATACATACCAGCGTTAGCATAAAAGTGTAGTTTTTCCTACACAAAACTACAAAAGGACCCCCCTCTGTGCATGGAGTATTGCTGTCACTAGTAGTCAAACACACACATCGAGGCAACACAAGCGGATTGTGAAATCGCATGAAGAAACAGACAAGAACACAATAAGCTGTCCTCATACTCATAGCAGAGCACCTACACATTATTTTGTGAGAGTTCAGTCAAAATACCATTCTGGCTTGTCTTTGAGCTCTGACATCAATTCTTTTATGTCCAACAGGGGCAGGAGGAGCCGAGTACACAGTTGGTGCTGCCTGAATGATTGATGGCGTCGGTTTGATGGGAGGCGGGGCTCCCTGTCTTGTGGGCGGGGCTGACACCATTGGGACCATATCACTGACCTGAGATGCACCAACAGACACAAAGAGACACAAGAAATTACGATACAAGGTAGCTTACAAGACACCTAATGTGGGATATAATTAGTGATGGTGGTGTTGACACGACAGAAATTAAGTTTACCCTACTATCACTTGTGTTTGTAGGAACAGTAACGATTGACAATAGACATAATAAGACATAAAGGTATAGCGCGCACACAGGTTAGCATGGTGAAAAATCACCCAGGTACGGCAGCTCACCACTCCTGGTGGATGTTGTGCCAACACTGTTTGCTTCTTTCAGCTCTGACCTGTGGTGCTGCAGCCATGTGCTGGATGGGCGGAGAAGGACCCTGAGGTGTCTGGCCCTGCAGGGACGGTGGGAGCATCATGGGAGGTGGTGGAGGAGGCCGTGGCAGAGGAGGTGCTATTGGAGGACCACGCATCATTGGCAGCCTCTGACCAACTATCAACACAGTGGTAGGACATTAACATACACTCAAACAACTGACTAATAACACGTATTTCTTCTCCCAGTTTTTACGGATTTAAGTTAAAGATCTAAGACTTTTTGTGTGAACACAAAAGACTTACTTCTCTCAGTTCTTGGCTACAAATTTGTTAAAATCCATGTTAGTGAGCTCCTCTCCTTTTCCAAGATAATCCATCTACCTGACACACAGAGGTGATCAGGTTGTTGATTGTGGCCTGTGGAATGTTGCCAACTTCTCTTTAGTGGCTGTGTGAAGTTGCTAAATATCAGCAGGAATTGCTGTATATGCCAATCCAGAGCATCCCAAGCATACTCAGTGGGTGACATGTCTGGTGAGTCCACAGGCCATGCAAGAACTGGGATGTTTTCAGCTTCCAGGAGCTGTGTACAGATCCTTGCAACATGGGGCTGTGCTTTATCATTCAGCAACATGAGGTCATAGCAGCAAATGGCATGACAGTAGCTGTCAGGATTTTGTCACAGTATCTTTGTACATTTAAACTGCCATCAATAAAATGCATCTGTACTCTGTAGCTTATACCAGCCCATACCATAACCCTACTACCACCATGGGGCCCTCTGTTCACAATGCTGGCATTAGCAAACCACTCACCCACATGACACTATACATGTTGTCTGTCATTTGCCTGATATAGAGTGAACCAAGATTCAACTGTGAGGAGAAAACTTCTCCAAAGTGCTAAATGCCATCGATGGTGAGCAGTTGCCCATATAAGTTGGTTATGATGACAAACTGCTACCAGGTCACGACCCTGGTGAAGACGACGAGCACACAGTTGAGGTTCCTTGATATTGTGACAGGTTGTGCAGAAATTCTTTTATTGTGCAAACCATTTGTTTTGGGTGGCTGCTCTCAGATGATCTTACAGTTTAAGATGCTGGATGTGGAGGTCCTGAGGTAGTGTGGCTACACGTGGTCTGTGGTTGTGAGGCCGACTGGATGAACTGACAAATTTACAAAAAACAACATTGGAGACATCTTATGGTAGTAAAATGAACATTCAGCTCAGGGCTAACAGTTCTGGTGAAGTCAGCATGCCAATGGTACACTCCATTGTGTTGTGTGATCAAACTGCACATTTTAGAGTGTCCTTTTATTGTGTCCGTCCCAAGGCATGTTATGATGTTATGTTATGATGCTGTTTAATCGGCATCTTGACAAGGCACACGTCAGTTGGACAGATTATCTTGGAAAAGGAGATGTGCTCACTTACATGGATTTTCACACATTTGCGAACAAATTTTAAGAGTAACAAGTCTTTTGTCTGCATATAAAATCTTCATCTAAACTCGTAAAGAATGGAAGCAAAAAATAAAGTACTGCATTACTGTTTTACTTCAGTGTACATATATGAACCCCATTTTGTGAATAATAGCTAACCATCAAGCAGCGATGGGAGTTGAAAGCAAAAGTCATTTAATAATTTAAATTCAGTCACATCACAAACCCAAAGTCAGGGTCCATGAAAATATCATTCCATGTGGGCTACATTTATTGATTATCAATGACTTCAAATCACTAATAAAATTCTGCTGAAACTATTTAAAATGGAATACTGTTTTAGTGGTAACCTTACCAGGTCTCTGCAGAATATGGGGGACGAAGGCCGGCCTCAGCATGGGAGGACGTACTGGAGGGACTGGGACAGACATGAGTCACGTAGTGAGTGTAAGTAAAACATTTAAAAAGCACAACATGACAGCAGAATGAGGTCCCGGTCTCTTAAGCACCTCTGGAGCATTCTAAATTTTGGTCGATCAACAACAACAACAAAAAAAAAAAAATTCAAAGGCCTGGGACACATTTGAAATCAGGTAACTAATCATCCATTATATTGAAAATCCTTTAGACAACACTAAAATACATTTTCCATAAACTACTCCCGTTATTAGTCTCTCCTAGGGCTGGGTGATAAATCGATTTTATCGATTAATTCGAATTTGTAGTTTAGGCCAATTTGTTTTAATGAAAATTGAGTTTCTATTTACAATCCGCCACCGCCGCTCCACGCTGGGCTCCCGTAGTTCAGAGTGGGCTCACCCACCCCCCCCACGCGCTTGATACACATACAACATGGCAGCGAGCTTTTGTGTGCTCACCTGTGTCTGTGAGAGTGTGTGTGTGTGTGTGTGTGTGTGTGTGTGTGTGTGTGCGTGTGGGCATCAGGGCCGAACTCCACCATGCAGGAGGATTTTAGACGCGCACCATGTAGGGACATAAATGACATGCCGTTGTGTAAATAAGATAAATAAGTGTTAACAATGCCAAGCTGGCAGACCCCCGAACCATAGTAAAGGGACCTCCGAAGACCATTAGCTCCTTCAGCTTGTGTTAGCTTGTTGTGGCAGCAACACATTTGTCTGCATTAAAGAACGGCACTTTATTTTCAGCACTGCAGGGATGATGCACAGCGTCTGACATCAGTGTCTGACATTTACATAGACGGAAATAACTCAAAAACAGCACGCAGAACTGTGTTGGCTTCTTCACTGTGGCTGCTCGATGTAAACAACAGAGCACATTCCTCACTTTCTTCCTGGGGCGCATCCGTCTGACGTCACACACCACACCCGGCGCACTGACATCTCATACCTCCTACATCAACTACACACACACACACACACACACACACACACACAAGCCACACACATCAGGCTCAGCCTGTAACATAAAGCTATTTAGTTTGTTTAATAAAAGGACAAGGTATAGACCGGTTCTATAGGAAAGGTAACTTTAAATGACTTCTGCTATGATCCATTATGATGGTAGGGGAAACACTGCCGTATGATAAGAAAGGGGTCCGGTGGAAAGCGATCACAGATGCAGTCGCCATGTATATTGCAAGAGACATGGTGCCCATATAGAGGCTACTGTGGAAAAGCTGGGGTTTATTCACATACTGAAAGTTTTGGACCCCAGGTATGTGCTACCAGGCCGCAATTTTTTTTTTTTTAACTAGGAGGGGGAAAAAAATCGATTTAAATCGTGAATCGGATTTTTTGTGAAAAAATCGGAGATTTTTTTTTTTAGGCCATATCGCCCAGCCCTATTCTCTCCACATCTCAAACACACATCTGGTGATATCTCCTGATATTTCAGAAGGAGACTTCTGCTTAACAAGGCAATAACAAACAGACCAGATCAAGTGAAAGGTAAAAAGAATCTTCAGATACCTACAATAACATGCTGAGCCTCTCTGTGTCAAAAATAACCACTTGTAATGGACATACAGTGACTATGTTTAGTTGCCCTGTGTGCTTCCATTAAAGCTCATTCCGCGGCTGCTGGCCGCTGCCAGCTCTCTCAATACTGGACCAATTTCATAAATTGTTGTTCACGTGAGTCTCTTTGATCAATTTACACAGGGAAATAGGGTCCAGGTTGAAAAATGCCGAAGGTATTCTTAAAGTCCAAGTGGACAATTTGAATCAATCAATCAATCAATTTTATTTATAAAGCCCAATATCACAAATCACAATTTGCCTCACAGGGCTTTACAGCATACAACATCCCTCTGTCCTTTGGACCCTAACAGCGGATAAGGAAAAACTCCCCCCAAAAAAACCCTTTAACGGGGAAAAAAAACGATAGAAACCTCAGGAAGAGCAACTGAGGAGGGATCCCTCTTCCAGGACGGACAGACGTGCAATAGATGTCATACAGAACAGAGCAACATGATAAGTTAACAGTAACCCGTATGACACAATGAGATTTGACTATGACTAATGACAACAGCAGCAGCAGGAGGCATCTGGCAGGACCACGGCAGCAGCACAACCACACACGTCACACTATCCAGGCACCGCTGCAATACGAGTTAACCTGAGAGACAGTGGAGCACAAAGGCTCCAGAGAAGAAGCCGAGTTAGTGACATCCATAATGACCGAGTTAGCAGGATGCAGTAATAGGACACGAGAGAGAGAGAGAGAGAGAGAGAGAGAGAGAGAGAGAGAGAGAGAGAGAGAGAAGGAGAGAAGGTGCCCGGTGTATTATAGGGGGTCCTCCAGCAGACTAGGACTAAGTCAGCCTAACTAGGGACTGGTACAAGGCAAGCCTGAGCCAGCCCTAACTATAAGCTTTATCAAAGAGGAAAGTCTTAAGTCTAGTCTTTTGAACAATATTTTTATTGAGAGCAAGGCAAGGCAAGACAGTTATACAAAAAGATAATATTTTTTGATTTTTCACAGAACACATAAAAATATAACCCCCCCCCTACACCCACCCACCCTAAAACATCCAGTGCATCCCAATCTAAGGAAATAAAATAAGTAACTAAATGAATACATAAAAGTTATGATATTGATGGGTTAAGATATCATTCAATAGATATGAATAGCTAAACAAAGAAAAAAGGAAAGATAAAGTGGAGGTAGCTAGTTCGAAAATAAAGCTTGAGAATAAATGAGGAGGCTGCGTTTGCTGTGCGACATCATGCAACATCCCTCAGGATCTAGTAATCATGAATTTATGAGTTGTCAGGGAGGGTTGGAAGTTTGTTAATAAAAGACATTACTGGGTTCCAGGTGGAATAGAAGAGGTCTCTCGACCCTCCAAGTGTATATTTGATCTTTTCTAGGCTTAAATGAAGCATAAGGTCATTCATCCATAAGGAGGTGCTGGGTGGTTTGGGGGATTTCCAGTGTAACAAAATCCTTCTGCGTGCAAGTAGAGTTGTAAATGCTGTAATGTCCTTATGTTTATTGATAATCTGCTGGTCAGCTGGCACTATGCCGAAGATGGCAGAGTAGGCGTTAGGTTGCAAATTTATGGACAGTGCCTGTGAGAGAATTCTGAAGATTGCTGACCAGTAATCTGAGAGGGAAGAACATGACCAGAACATGTGTGTTAATGTTGCAGAGGCAATATGACATCTGCTACAATTCTCATCCGCCTCGGGATAAATTCTGGCCAGCCTAGACTTGGAGAGATGGGTTCGGTGCAAGACTTTAAACTGAATTACACCTAGCCTAGCACATGAAGTAGTTCCATTAACTCTCTTCAGAGCTTCAGTCCAGGATTCCTCAGGTATTGCATCCCCAAGCTCCTCCTCCCATTTCCCTTTAATTTTATTGAGAGAGGTGTCTCCGAGAGATGATATGTTGGAATAGATTCTTGAAATGAAGCCTTTTTGATTGGAGGGAATTTGGAGGATATAATCCATAGCACTAGGGTGAGGTACATTGGGGAAGTTTGGATCTAGATTTTGCATAAAATGTCGGACCTGGAAATATCGAAAACGGCTTGAGCCGGGGAGGTTGAATTTTTGAGAGAGATGACCAAAGGTGGAGAAGACACCTTCGCTGTAGAGATCTTTAAATTTGGAGAGGCCAAGTCTTTTCCACAGGGTAAACGTGTTATCTAATCTAGACAGGACAAAGAGGTGATTGTCACAGATAGGGGCCAGAAGAGAGAAATCTGTTAAACTGAAGTGGTTTCGAAATTGTGACCAAATTCGTAAAGTATTAATGACAACAGGGTTAGAGGTATAGCATGGAGTAGACAGAGGGAGTCTCGAAGTAACCAAGGCGGGAAACGATGTCAGAATGCATGACTCATTTTCAATTTCAATTTCACACCACGACAGCTTTGGAGCATGAAACCAGTATATGATTTTCTGGATATTAGCTGCCCAGTCATAGTGAAGCAAATTTGGCAAACCCAATCCACCCTGGGATTGATGTCGCTGCAGAAGCCTTTTTTGTAGTCTAGCCCCCCCCCCCCAAATGAATGATGATATAGTTTTATCAATGGACTGAAAGAAGGATTTTGGGAGAAATATAGGGAGACATTGAAAAAGATAGAGGAATCGGGGTAACACATTCATTTTAATACAGTTGATCTTTCCAGCCAGTGAGAGATTAATGGCCCTCCAATTCTGTAAGTCGTTATTTAGTTTATCAATGAGGGGTGTGAAATTTTCTTTGTATAGTTTAGAGAAAGTCCGTGTAATTTTGATTCCTAAATATCTAAAGCCAAATCTATGCAACATCTGAACTATGTGGGAGACACACCGCACCGGGTCAGACACATACAACAGTAAGTCATCGGCATATAGAGCCACCTTGTGGTCCCTCCCCCATCTAGTAATTCCGTTTATTTCTGGGGATGATTTTAACATGATAGACAGAGGCTCAATTGCGAATGCAAACAAAAGTGGACTTAGTAGTGTCCCTCTTGATAATGAAAAAAATTCCGATCGCTTCCCATTCGTGGCCACTGATGCCTTTGGTGAGGAGTATAGAAGTTTAATCCAGGCAATGAAAGTGGGTCCCAAACCAAAGGCATGTAGACATTTAAATAAATACACCCACTCCACTCTGTCAAAAGCCTTCTCTGCATCCAGGGAGATAACCACTTCTGGTACCTCCCCGGATGCAGGAGAGTATATGACATTGAGAAGGCTCCGGATGTTAGAAAAGGAGTGATGACCAGTCATGAAACCTGTTTGGTCAGGGGAGATCACCTCATCTGTAACAGATTCTAAACGCCGGGCAAGTGCCTTAGCTAAAATTTTAATGTCGCTATTTAACAACGAGATGGGCCGATATGATCCACACTGTGTTCTGTCCTTCCCCGGCTTCGGTATAAGTGTTATGGATGCTTCAGTTAGCGCTTGTGGCAAGGCCCCGGAGCCCAACGAATCATTAACATTTCTAGAATAAGTGGTGCTAGTTTGGCTGAAATTTTTTTGTAGAATTCAATTGTATATCCATCAGGGCCCGGGGCCTTGCTGCTCTGCATCGCCAAAATCGCATTTAAAATTTCTGTTAGTCGAAAGGGTAGTTCTAGTTCTGCTTTATGGGTGGGATTGATAACAGGGGCGTTTAAATTCTTGAAAAAGTTGTGCATATCCGTATCATCACTGGGTGCTTCCGAAGTATAAAGTTTTGAGTAGAATGCTTTGAAGGTATTGTTGATTTCGAGGGGGTCTGTAGTAAACTCCCCATTTTCTTTTTGTATTTGTGTAATCTGTTGACCGGAAGATTTACATTTTAATTGATGCGCTAGCAGTCTACCAGATTTTTCGCCATGTTCATATACAAAGCCTCGTGATTTCAGTAATATACGTTCTGTCTTTTCGGACGATAATAGTTCATATTTGGATTGAAGATCCAGCTTATTTTTATAAAGTTCTGGAGTGGGAGAGGCGGAGTATTGCCGATCTATGTCAAGTATTGAATTGAGAAGTTGTTCTTGTTCTTGCTTCCTAGCTTTATTAACCCTAGATGTGTAAGAGATAATATCCCCCCTTATTACCACTTTAAGAGTCTGCCAGAGCAAGGAGGGGGAGATATTATCCTTCTTGTTGGTTTCTAGGAAATTATCAATGGCTGTTGAAATCATTTGGCAGAATCCTTCGTCTGTCAGTAGCAAAGTGTCAAATCTCCATGGGGCCCGGTCAGAGAGGTTAAGTGGGAAGGAAAGGTCTAGTATTACTGGGGCATGGTCGGATTCAATTATGGTGGAATATTCTATATTTTTAACAAAGGGGAGTAATACACTGTCTATGAAAAAATAAGTGATTCTGCTATACGAATGGTGAACATGTGAAAAAAAGGAGAATACTTTACTTAATACTTTAAAAGTGTCAGAATGACTTTATAACGCGCTGTGACGGGATGATAGAAGAAAGTCCGACGTTTAAGTAGGAAGTTTGGCAAGTGTGATCGGGAGACCTGAAGTCGACGTCTGCACTCTCACATCGTTACCCGGAAGCCTTAAGTCTAGTCTTAAATGTGGAGACGGTGTCTGCCTCCCGGAACGCAACAGGAAGGTGATTCCACAGGAGAGGAGTCTGATAGCTGAAGGCTCTGGCTCCTGATCTACAGTGCCCTCCAAAAGCATTGGAACAGTGAGGCCAATTCCTTTATTTTTGTTGTAGACTGAAAATATTTGGGTTTGACATCAAAAGATGAATATGGGACAAGAGATCAACATTTCAGCTTTTATTTCCAGGTATTTACATCTGGATCGGATACACAACTTAGAAGATAGCACCTTTTGTTTGAACCCGCCCATTTTTCATGAGAGCAAAAGTATTGGAACATGTCACTGACAGGTGTGTTTTGTTGCCCAGGTGTCTCCTAATTACATTGATTATTCAAACAATAAATAGCACTGAATGTCTGAGCTCAGTTTCAGATTGGGTACGATAGATTTTGCCTGTGCACTGCATTTAGAGGTGGAACCAACATGAAAACCGGAGAGCTGTCTATGGGTGAAAAAGAAGCAATTGTGAATCTGAGAGAAGATGGACAATCAATCAGAGCCATTGCACAAACATTGGCCATAGCCAGTACAACCATTTGGAATGTCCTGAAGAAGAAAGAAACCACTGGTGTACTAAGCAACAGACGTCGAACAGGTAGACCAAGGAAAACATCAGCAGTTGATGACAGAAACATTGTGAGAGCTGTAAAGAAAGACCCTAAAACAACTGTTAGTGACATCAGCAACAACCTCCAGAGGGTAGGAGTGAAGGTATCACAATCTACTGTTCGCAGAAGGCTTCATGAACAAAAGTACAGAGGCTACACCAGAAGATGCAAACCACTCATTAGCAAGAAGAATAGGAAGGCCAGGCTGGAATTTGCCAAAAGGTACAGAGATGAGCCTCAAAAATTCTGGGAAAAAGTTTTATGGACTGATGAGACAAAGATTAACTTTTTCCAAAGTGACGGAAAGGCGAAAGTTTGGAGAAAGAAAGGATCTGCTCATGATCCCAAACATACAAGCTCATCTGTACTGACTTCTTCTGGGACGGGCTCTTTCATCTTCATTGATGATGTAACACATGATGGCAGCAGCAAAATGAACTCAGAAGTCTACAGAAACATTTTGTCTGCTAATTTAAAGAAAGGTGCAACCAAACTGATTGGGAGATCCTTCATCATGCAGCAAGATAACGACCCAAAACACACTGCCAAAACAACAAAGGAGTTCATCAGGGGCAAGAAGTGGAAGGTTTTAGACTGGCCAAGTCAGTCTCCATCACAAAAGAAGAATGCAAAAGTTTGGTGATGTCAATGGGTCACAGGCTTGATGCAGTTATTGAAAGCAAAGGATTTGCAACTAAATATTAAGTCTCATTCACTTTAATCTATTTTAAGTTTATATGTTCCAATACTTTTGCTCACCTAAAAATTTTGTGTTCCATTACAAATAATGCTATCTTCTAAGTTGTGTATCAGATCCAGATGTAAATACCTGGAAATAAAAGCTGAAATGTTGATCTCTTGTCTCATATTCATCTTTTGATGTCAAACCCAAATGTTTTCACTCTACAACAAAAGTAAACGAATTGGACTCACTGTTCCAATACTTTTGGAGGGCACTGTACTTTTGGAGACTTTAGGGACCACGAGTAACCCTGTGTTCTCAGAGCGCAGTGTTCTGGTGGGATAATATGGCACTATGAGCTCTCTAAGATATGACGGATCTTGACCATTTAGAGCTTTATAAGTTAACAGTAGGATTTTAAATTCAGTTCTGGATTTTACAGGGAGCCAGTGCAGAGAAGCTAAAACAGGAGAAATATGATCACGTTTCTTAGTTCCTGTTAGTACACGTGCTGCTGCATTCTGAATTAGCTGGAGAGTTTTTAAGGACTTACTAGAGCTACCAGATAATAGAGAGTTACAGTAATCCAGCCTTGAGGTAACAAAAGTGTGGACCAATTTTTCTGCATCTTTTCGGGTCAGGATAGGCCTAATTTTCGCAATATTACGCAGATGAAAAAATGCAGTCCACAAAGTTTGTTTTAAATGAGAATTAAAAGACAAATCTTGATCAAATGTTACTCTGAGGTTTCTTACGGTAGTGCTAGAGGCCAGAGCAATGCCATCAAGAGAAACTATGTCATCAGATAAAGACTCTCTGAGTTGTTTGGGGCCAAGAATAATAATTTCAGTTTTGTCTGAATTTAACATCAGGAAATTGGTGCTCATCCAAGTTTTTATGTCTTTAAGGCAGTTATGTAGTTTAGTTAACTGATTACTTTCTTCTGGCTTCATTGATAAATACAACTGAGTATCATCCGCATAACAATGGAAATTTATAGAGTGATTTCTAATGACGTTACCTAAAGGAAGCATATATAGAGTAAATAGGATTGGTCCGAGCACAGAACCTTGCAGAACTCCAAAACAAACTTTAGTACGTAAGGATGACTCATTATGAACGTCAACAAACTGAAAACGATCAGATAAATAAGATTTAAACCAGCTTAGTGCAGAACCTTTTAGGCCGATTAAGTGTTCCAGTCTCTGTAGCAGAATTTGATGGTCAATAGTGTCAAACGCCGCACTAAGATCTAATAAAACAAGTACAGAGACGAGACCTTTGTCTGAAGCAATCAGAAGGTCATTTGTAATTTTAACTAGTGCTGTCTCAGTGCTATGATGCACTCTAAATCCTGACTGAAATTCCTCAAATAAATTATTATCATGGAGAAAATCACACAGCTGGTCTGCGACTACTTTCTCAAGGATCTTTGAAAGAAAGGGAAGATTAGATATTGGTCTATAGTTGGCTAACACCTCTGGATCCAGGGTGGGCTTTTTAGGAGAGGTTTAATTACAGCTACCTTAAAAGACTGTGGTACATAGCCTGTTAATAAGGATATATTGATCATATCTAATATATGAGTGTTAACTAAAGGTAAGACCTCCTTAAGTAGCCTAGTTGGGATGGGGTCTAAGAGACACGTTGATGATTTAAATGAAGAAATCACTGCGGTCAATTCTTGAAGAGAAATCGGGGAGAAGCAATCTAAATATATAATAGGTCTTACAGCTGTGTTTGAGGTTAGATAGGTACTATCTGAGGACAGGAGGTCATGAATTATGCCTCTAATAGTTAGAATTTTGTCATTAAAAAAGCTCATAAAATCATTACTGCTAAGGGCTAAAGGAATACAAGGCTCAGTAGAGCTTTGACTCTCAGTCAGCCTGGCTACAGTGCTGAAAAGGAACCTGGGGTTATTCTTGTTTTCTTCTATTAATGCTGAGTAACAGTTTGCTCTGGCATTACGGAGGCCCCTCTTATACATTTTGAGACTGTCTGCCCAGATTAAACGAGGTTCTTCCAGTTTGGTTAATTGCCAATTCCTTTGAAATTTTCACGATATTTGTATTAACTTGCGGGTTTGAGAGTTATACCAAGGAGCCAACTTTCTTTGCTTTGTTAACTTCTTTTTAAGAGGAGCTACAGAGTCGAGTGTTGTTCGCAGCGAGCCTACAGCGCTATTAACAAAATGATCAATTCGGGAGAGGTTAAAGTCGGTATGGGAAACCTCTGTTACTGAAGGACTTGGTATTGAGTAATCATTTCCTTAAATTCTGCGACAGCACTATCTGATAAACATCTAGTATAGTAACTGTTGCTGAGTGGCATGTAATCGAGTAAAAAGAAATCAAAAGTAATCAAATAATGATCCAATAGCGAGGGGTTCTGTGGAAAGATTGTTAGGTTATCAATTTCAATTCCACACGTCAGAACTAGATCGAGGGTATGGTTAAAACAGTGAGTGGGTTCATGTACACCCTGACTGAAACCAATGGAGTCTAATAATGAGATAAACGCAGTAGCCAGGGAGTCATTATCAACGTCGACATGAATGTTAAAATCGCCTACAATAATAACTTTATCTGATTTAAGAACTAAACTGGATAAAAACTCTGAGAATTCAGAAACAAATTCAGAATACAGGCCAGGAGCATGGTACACTATAACAAATAAAAGTGGCTGCCAGGTTTTCCAGGTCAGATGTAAAAGACTAAGAACGAGGCTTTCAAATGAATTATAATCTAGTTTAGGTTTAGGGCTGATTAACAGGCTAGAGTTAAAAATGGCTGCAACTCCCCCTCCTCGGCCGCTGCCTCGAGGAATGTGGGTATTATTGTGACTGGGAGGAGTGGATTCATTTAGACTAACATATTCATCTGGACACAGCCAGGTTTCGGTGAGACTGAGTAAATCAATATGATTATCTGAAATTAATTTGTTTGCTAACACTGCTTTAGATGATAGAGACCTGATATTTAACAGTCCGCATTTAATTCTCCTGTTTTGTCTGTCACAGAAGAGGTTTTAATTTTTATGAGGTTGTTATGCACAACTCCTCTTTGCTTAATTTTAGATTTAGATAATTTAGGTGGTCGGGGGACAGACACCGTTTGTATAAAACTATGAAAACTATGGCTGGGTGACTGAACTAGAAGCTCAGAGTGCGACTCTGAGTCCTGATCTCAACTCTTAGGCCGTAAGGTGAACATAGTTATCGTTTCATCTCGTTCCGACATCTGGGGACAGGGTTCCTACACATTTGGAATTTCAAAATTCCACACTTTTCCATACCCTAATTTGCGGTTTGTTTGTTTTTTCTCTGGGTTTTTTTTCCCCCAGAGAATATGCGACATCTGAGTAAATATATCAGTGTATTATATTTCACATCATATTTAATATTTAATTATTCTTAATAGGCGATTGTAGCCAAGTACCATAATGGCATGCAAATAAAAACTCAGATAAGTTCAATGTCTGGGCTGAGGCAAAAAGGTTGGGACTCTGGGTGCAAGCGATGGAGTAACGAGACATCTGTGTTTTTTCCTTTCATGTGGCTCAGAATTGCGTTCTCCCCCATGTTGGCGATGTCAAACGATTTCACACAAAGTTTGCATCTAGCTGTGTGTGTGAACCAGGAATCCTTGGCCAACCAGTATTTATATACGGTATTGTCAAGCCATCCATCCAAAAACTTGCATCTACCCATTGTGAACCACGTGAAACTCGTCTTCTTGTCGAAGGTGCAGTGTTGGAGTGAAACTTGATACCTGGGGGGCTGGAGGAGGGTCATGGGGCAGCGGACTGGACATACCACTTGTCAATGGGTCCATGTCATTGGTCCGACATCCCATTAGTCCGACGGTCCGCGGTGCTGAATGGCTCCCGGTGGGCGTATTTCTACCTTGATGGTGCGCTGCGACCGGCTCTGGGTCAGCTGGGAAAGGCTTGAGGCAGGCTCACGGTTTGTGTTTGCCACTTTCTTTTCATTTTAAGCCACACCATGATCTTTTCCTAACCCTAACCAAGTGGTTTTTGTGCCTAAACCTAACCAGACCTTAACCACAGGGCATCATGATGATTTTGGAACAACGGGACTTCAGAACAATGGGTTTAATATAGTCGGAACAATGGGCTGTCGGACCAATGGGCAGTTCCCTTGTCAATCAGGTAAAAGGGACAGTATGTTTTCTGAGATGTTTGCTCTCACACAAACTGTGCTTGGCCCGGCATAAAACACGATTCGGACTGATTAAATTATTTTTGGAAATACCTAATTTTCTATTCTAGAAAACAGTATTTTAGAACAGTGGTAACAGTCTGGGAACATAAATATTTTTCCATACTTTATTTTTCATTTTCCATACTTTTTAACCCTTCTAACTCCACGGGTGCGCGGGCGCTCCCACGCGACAGCGTCGGTACTTTGCAGAATATCTCGGGAACCACACAACAAAACTTAATGGGGAAAATTGCTATCACAAGCATACTCTTTGGGCGATCTATGGTGAGCTCGGGGCAATTCTAGCCTTTCGAGAAGGTTTTCAATCCAGCCGTTAAGTGCGGCGTTTTTTCCGGGAACTTCGCACGTGAATTCCACCGTGATAACTCTGTGATAAGTTCATTATTCATTACATTTTGTGATAAAAATCCAATTTCTTCTTCTTTTGTTTTTATGACGGTGACATCCAATCCCAGCAGCCAAAGATCAGCGTGAGGTGAAATAGTTATCTTCCAGTATCGAAAACAAAGGAATAATAATCTCCCATGGCCAAAACAAAGATAAATAAACATTTACTAACAACTTTTGAGCACGTGGAAATGTACACAAGCTTTACACACAAGCTTTACGCACTATATGGCATGTGCTTAGTCCGCATTTCCTGTGCACATGTATGTTTTTTACTGCATTTACTGTGGTTTATGGTAGACAGAAGTTATTGTTATTTGTTTTATATAGAGCAAATTTCGCGGGTAATAATCTCGCGGGTCATAATTTCGCAGTGTTTGTGGTGGGAGAGGAGAGAGTCTGAGAGATAGGTTAGTGAGTTTGAGAGTAGTGAGTTTTATTGATAGAGTTAGACAGACAAACAAAAAGTTCTTTTCAGAACTACTTGGAGAGGGGAAAGTTCTTTTCAGAACTATGGCGACTGCAAAAAGGTGTTTCACTGTTGCTGAAGCAATGGATTTAGTTTTGAATGATGGTGGTGACGGACTGGAGCTAATGCTAACCAGCAACTCTGAGTCAGGAGCAGAGTCATTCTTGACAGATGAGGAGGTGGTCTACCAGGAGGGACTTGACCCTGCTGAAGAGTAAGTGGCCTTATTTGAAATAACAAAATAAATAAAATAAAATGTACATATTTTTTTTTTAGTACACCTGTGTTAGGTTGGCTGGTTGGCTGTTTACTGGGTGGGAATGGAGCTCAATAGTCTCATGTTAGCTGTAAAGAATGTGAACGTGTGGGGTTTACTCAGACATTACATAGTGTGAGAAGTGAAATGAAAAATAATCTGATAGGCTTTATAAGATCTAATGTTTTTTTTTTCTTTTTTCTCATATTTTTTGTATTACAGTGTTGATCATCAACAACAGGCAGGCCCTCCTGATACATTGGTTCTCCCTTCCACTTCCTCTGCTGTTGTGGCTGCTCTGCCACTTTCCAGAAGGGGACAAGGAAAAGTGAACTATGCTCTTTCTTCTGAAGAAGAGGAGGAAGAGCCATCAACCTCTGCTGTGCTGCAGCCATCAGTTGGAGGTCCTGGGAGGAAGAGAACCCCCTCAGCAACCAGAAGGGGGGCCAGGTCCAGAGATGGATGCAGGTCCAGGTCTCCTCTTAGGCCACAGTCAGCAGCCTCTGCCACATCCTGGAAAACAGAGGAGCATCCAGACACAGCTCCAGAGCCAAAGAGGTTTCTCCCAGCAAGAACCCCTGGACATCAACTAAGCTCCACCAGTATGTACACACCACTGGACCTGTTCAAACTGTTTTTCACAGATGATGTTGTGAAAAAACTGTGTCAGAACACAAACAAACAGGCTGCAAAAAATATTGTACAGGGCAAAAAATATTCATGGATGGACATCACCACCCAGGAATTCCATACGTTTTTGGGACTGAACTTTTATTTTGCCCTGGTGAAGATGAACGCAGTCCAGGATTACTGGAAAACTGGTTCCATTTTCAGCCTGACCTTCCCAGCCAGTGTCATGCCACGGAACAGGTACCTGGTAATCTCCTGGAATGTCCACTTGAGTGATCCTGACCAAGATGTGGAGAATGACAAGAAGAAGGGGACACCAGGGCATGACCGCCTGTTTCGCCTGAAGCCCCTTATGGTCTCCATCCAGGATGCCTGTAAGGCCCACTACCACCCTCACCAGAACCTGGCGATTGACGAGCGGATGGTGGCGACCAAGGCTCATACTGGCATGACTCAGTATATGAAGGCAAAACCTACTAAATGGGGTTTCAAGCTTTTTGTGCTGGCAGACAGCAGCAACGGCTACACAGTTGATTTTACTGTGTACACAGGCAAAACCCAGTTTCCATCAGGAGTTGGACTAGCCTACGACGCAGTGATGTCCCTGATCAAGCCAGCATACCTGGGCACTGGCTTCCATGTGTACATGGACAATTTTTATACAAGCCCAATGCTTTTCAGGGCACTGTATAATGTTAACATGGGAGCATGTGGCACCTACAGAGACAACAGGAAAGAGTACCCCCAGACATCTGAAAATGCCCTGCACAAAAAAGTCCCAGGAGGCTCCATCAGGTGGATACGCCAAGGCCCACTCATCTTCGTCAAGTGGATGGATACACGAGAGGTCTCTGTCTGCTCCACGATCCACCGAGAATTTGATGGAGCCACTGTAAAGAGGAGGATGAAAAGTCAGGATGGCAGCTGGATCACAACATCTGTCCCATGCCCAACACCTGTTGTGGAGTACAACAAGCACATGGGAGGTGTTGATTTATCAGACCAGCTGATACAGTACTACTCTGTGCAACACAGATCCAACAGATGGTACCGCACCCTCTTCTACCATTTCATGGACATTGCTACTACCAACAGCTATCTCCTTCACAAGGATCTGTGCAAGCAGAGGCAACAGGAACCCATGAGCCACAGAGGCTTCCTGCAAGAGTTGACAGCTCAGCTCTGTGGTGTCACGGCGAATGTCCCTCCTCAAAGAGCACAGGGCTCACACATTCCCGTGCCAGTCTCCCATGTAGAGGATAAGGGCAAGAAGGCCACGGCTGGGAGAAAAAAGTGCATCCTCTGCAGAAAGGACAGGCAGGTCCAACAGTCCACCCCCTGGAAGTGTGAGATGCGTGATGTAGCCCTCTGTCTTGTTCCAGACAGAAACTGTTTCAAGGAGTGGCACAAGTGACTGAGGAAGTGAGGGAAAAAACGAGTGGAGAAAAAATGTAAAAATGTAAATATTTTTTGTTGTGTTTGTGTTAGAATGTTGGGATCTTTTTCTCCTGATAGCCAAGGCCTGAGAGAAACATTTGAAAATGAAAAAGCTTGTACATTGTTGATCTGTGTCTTTTTTGAATTAAATTCTGTGACATTCAATTTCCGTTTTGCTTTTTCTTTTGTTTTTATACTCATAACTATTGATCTATTCATGTGGCATCATTTTAGCATACATATTATTATTGCCCAGGTTGTCCTGAAAAAAAAAAGATGTTCATTACTTGACTGTGCATGAAAGGGTTGAGATTATACATGCATTAATAGACAGAGAGGCCAGGCGGACAAAAAATAGCAATAAATGGCTTGGTTTTTTAAGGGTTAATACCTGGAAACTGATCAAATTTATTTCCATACTTTTCCATACTTTCCATACTTTCGTAGGAACCCTGTGGGGACTACACAATCTTTACTTCATCAAAAAGATCGACACATGTTCAGCTAATCAGCTGGAGTTCGTAGCTAATAACTCCGCAAGAGTCCTGTGAGCCGGGTCGTAATTCGGCACTTGTTTCATCTGAGCGTAATGATCAGTTCCACCTGAGCGTAATGAGATTTGGTACACAAGTGGTGGCACGGCCGTCACGTGATCACGCTACACCAATAAGGTACCCGCATTTCGTGTCGCCATGGTTTCATTCAGCAGAGGAAAACAGACCCAGAAGTCCTCAAAAGTGAGCAGAAATGAGCTGAAACACATTTGATTCAATACCTGGGCATAACCGACATATTATTACATAGACAACATAACTACGGAAGACGAGAAAGGCCATGTATTTTTTTTTTTGTGTGCACTGTTATCTTGTGATAACGACTTATTATTTCGTTATCTTGTTATAACAAAGATGATATGATGATTATGACGCACCGACCCGTGTGTCATAATCATATGTGTATAATTACAGTAGAAGTGTGACTAATGATAACAGCAAGCAGCAGGAGGCATCTGGCAGGACCACGGCAGCTCTTGTAGGCTGAATTCAAGACGATCACATTAACCAGTGCGCAATCATCAGACTTGACAATTATCACGGGAAAACAATCTTTGTTATATCGAGATAACAAAATAATAAGTCGTTATCACGAGATAACAGTGCACACACACACAAAAAAATACATGGCCGTTCTCGTCTGCCGTAGCTATGTTGTCTATGTAATAATACGTCAGTTATGCCCAGGTATTGAATCAAATGTGTTTTAAGACATTTTTGCTTAGTTCACCTTATTGTCTATTTGTCTTATCATATTTCATGGACACAGCAATGTGAATAGCGCTGTTTCAGCTCATTTCTGCTCACTTTTGAGGATTTCCGGGTCTGTTTTCCTCTGCTGAATGAAACCATGGCGACACAAAATGCGGGTACCTTATTGGTGTAGCGCGATCACGTGACAGCCGTGCCACCACTCGCGTACCAAATCTCATTACGCTCAGGCGGAACAAGTGCCGAATTACGACCCTGATCACAGGACTCTTGCGGGGTTATGAGCTACGAACTCCTGCTGATTAGCTGAACATGTATCGATCTTTTTTTATGAAATAAAGATCATGTAGTCCCCAGATGTCGGAGTGGAAATCAGTTTCTGTGAGACTTTTCTGATTCACCTTACGGCCTATCTGGGTTGTCAGGGATTTGAATTACTAATAAAATTTGCCAGGTTCCTAGAAATGAGAGCAGCTCCATCCAAAGTGGGATGAATGCCGTCTCTCCTAATAAGACCAGGTTTTCCCCAGAAAGTTTGCCAATGATTAACGAAACCCACATTGTTTGCTGGACACCACCTGGACAGCCAGCGATTAAATGATGACGTGGCATTTGAACACATTCCCTCAAGGCATTCTTGAGATATCATGTTCATGAGAATGGGAAAACATACACAAAAACATTATGCCTCCAGTCACAGATGTCTGTGGCGTGGAGACTTAAAAATTGATGTATTTGTACATGCATGAGTACGAGACTATTTTGCACAACTATAAAAAAAAGATACCTATATATAAATTGTATACATAATTAAACAAATATGTCATTAATTAATAAGTATAGTTATTAAGTGGATCTACAAAAAACATTTTAGACTATGGGTGGGTGGGTGGGTGAGTACCTAGATATTTTATATTTACATTTGATTTGAAGAATAAGCTCTTGCCATCACACAGAACATTACAAAACCCCACAGGCAAGACTGAACAGGTTAGAACTCTTTTGTTCCTCAGTGTGACAAACAGCTAAATTAGAGTTTGGGTCCTAAGTAATCTCAGGGGACCTGGGTTCCTGGGTTGAACACTGAATGTAAAAGAGGACAATATACAGGTTTGCAATGCATCCATTTTTTGTATTGTCTAATGTGATATGTGGCATTTGTAATATTGTTCTGTCTGGTTGAATGCTATGTTTTGCATTTCTGTGTTTATGAGTATTTATGTAAAACAGTACATGTCCTGAGACAGCAATGTCAGAAAATATTCTGATCATACGGGGAAATCAATCAAATCATGCAGAGATTTCTTTACAGTCCAGCTTTGTTGATAATATTGTGAGTGTATTGAGCCATAACATGGTATTGTGTGTAGTGCCACATGCTTTGACAGTATCATTACACCCATAACTTTAAATGACTTTGAATGGAGATGAATAGAATACATACTATCCACCTTATTCCTGAGGGCACTACTGTAGAAATGATTATTGTTGCTACTTCCAGTGAGATAGCGGAAGTAGCATTAAGCTAGTTAGTCCCATAGACTGTGGTTAGTCCAAGTGGCTACTCTTGGTAGCTAACCACTAACACTAGTTATTTTCGAAAGTAATTTGCCATCAGTTCAGCAAATACTGATTTATTTTTTGACAAATATTTAACTACTGTTAACTGAGCATTCTCTAAAATGTCTTTGCAGAGCTCTGGTACCTGTTATACTGTCCATGTCTGTAACGACTACCAACCAGTCTAAGTGAAATTTTTGTCTTCAGCAACTGTGTGTTGAACATGTAACCAGAAAAAAAGGGATTGTTCACATTCTTGTTGCCAAAGGTACCATTAATATGAGAAGTAAGAGTTTTACGAGACATAGCAAAAAAGTATTAAATCCGATTTTGAATAAGAGAATGACACATAGACTGACAGGACCATCACTCAATGTCAGTACATGATATCCCTGTCTTTCCCCATCTGACTTCATTCTCAACCTACATTAGAAAATTACTCGTTATAAAATAAATTCAGCAACACGTTATTTTAATATTTTGCATCACATGCAAAAGTGAGCGTCTCCGGCTTGTCAGCGCAGCGGTGTCGGTACCGACACTGCTGCGCGGCCGGAGACGTGTTGCTCCTCCTCACTCCAAGTCGCTGTCGTTAACTTTTAACCTGCAAAGGCGGCAGTGCAGCAACATTGTAGGAATTTCTGAAAGCCCTTGTGAACATTTCAATAGTTACATATTAAAACAATATTTATTTGCAATTACTCTATTCTCCCCGAAGCATAAGCAAACGGGCTGTGGCACTTCGGATCAAAGAGATGCGCCCTGTCACTGTCTGACAGGGGCACCCTCTGCTGAGAAGAGAGAGAGGAGAGGAGATGGATTGTAGGTCTGTTTGTAAACGAGGCTTCTCTGACAGTGATGTATTTCCCCCAAAAACATCTCTTAATGCACGGTAGAGCGCCATTTTTTTTCAAAATCGCCTTAATATCCAGCAAATCACCTGGCAACCTGCCAATGTACGAGTTGATCGCTGATCGTCCCAGGCCTAACATACACACATACATACATGGGCTGGGACAATATGCTTTTGTCCCGATTCGATCCTATCACGATTCTTGGGTACCGATTCGATATAAATTGTCCTGAAGCCCCGACATAAAAAGTTGTTTGGAAAAACGTCATTTGAACTCTGTTTGTAGCCTCATTGTAGCCTGCAGCTCTACCTGCCTCTCTGTACACTGTGCTCACGTGTGCGCGCTTGTGCGCGAGACCAACGAAAGCACGTGAACACACATGAAGGTGGTGCCCATGTCTCACAGTCTCGCGCAAGCGCACACATGTCAGTGCAGTGTACAGAGAGGCAGTTAGAGCTACAGACTACAATGAGGCTAAAAACAGAGTTCAAATGAAGTTTTTCCAAACAACTTTTTATGTCAGGGCTTCAGGACACTTGGATCACTACAGACGAGCAGTATGGAGATATTTTGTGGTTTCAATTATGTGTTCTTGGACGTTTTAATCTGGGGCGCCGTCAGCCATTAGTTGTGCAGTCTCGTCGACAAGTCTTAATTAAAATCGACATCCCTACTCGGAAACCACACCCACACTGTTATCCGCCAGTGGTAAAGAGATTGTAGCTGCCGGGGCCGTCGGAGGGGGGTCCAGGTGAGGAGCGGCCAGTGCCGCACTGGCAGGAGCATCACTCAGGTGAACCGGAGAGTCATCAGACAAGGGCACGTAGCAGTTGAAAAGGACCAAGCCGGGAGGGGAGGCTGCCCTGTCTGAGTGCCACTTGCGACTGCGGACCTGTACCTCCGACCAAGACGCAGTGTGAGCAGTGTGTAGGATTTAGTGGCATTTAACGGTGAGAATTGCACATTGGAACCAGCTGAAACTGCCTCCCATGTGCCAGGCATTTACTCCTGGACACGATTCCTTCAGTATTATCTGTTCAGAAGGTTTGTACAATGATACGACTTACCCCAGAGGTCTCTTCCTCTCCAAAACAAAAGGACAAGGAGATTAAAATCAGTAAAAAGACTGAACAAACCTGTTTCTACGATGCTGTTTGGCTTGTCACAAATGGGCTGTTAACCCAGCATCTGCTAATGTGTGCTCATCTTTTTTTCTGATGACTTAAGATCCAGGGGCCATATTCACAAACATTCTGAGAGTACTCTAAGAGACCTCCTAACTTAGACTAAAAACTTTTAGTAAGGAGTCTTAGCTTAGGAGTGACTTAGGGAAGTTTTAAGAGCAACTCTGAGCAAGGAAGGGACAGAAACTTTTATCTTACTGAGGATGTGTGGTTGACCCTGTTGCTAGGTGTGATGCTTTCTTTTAACCGATGTGATTGATTGTCACAGACACGTCCTTTTGTGGGCCTGCAAGGTGTTCACACCCGCAAGGTGTTCACACCCGTTCTTCTCTGTGGATTTTCTCCGCGACCGTGCGTCATAGCGAGAAGCCACGCATATCACGTGAAACAGCAGGATTGTAGCTTTCCGAGAAGGCCAAGCACTTGTCGGTAGTCCAATGTTTTCACAGCGAAAAAAAAGATAAAATTACACTAAAATTATGTATAACAGAGCTTTCATACAGCTTTGCACACACATTACTCTTGGATGGATTTCTCGCGAAAGCAGGCTCGCATAGAAATGCCATGCATATCACATGAAAGCGCAGGAGCAGAGCTTTCCAATGATACCACACACATTATTGTACCGTTATCCCATCATGCTATAAATCCAGATTGATTGTCTACAAAACAAAAACCTGACTAATTTCTTTACAATCCATTATACAGATCTTGTTATCAGTCACTTCATATAGTGAGGAATATCTTATCTTACCACGTCTTAGGCTTGCGTGTGTTTCTCCCTGTCTATCCACATTTGTAGTCCGGCTTTCAAGATACAAATATCTCCATATTGTCCAGTTGACACTCCATCAAACTTTGTATGACAAGACCAGCCACTTCACCTTTGCGCACACAGACAACTGTAGCCTAATTATGCATGCATGACAGGGCCGTTGTCACCATATACATTGAGGGGGACATGTGTTCCTCCCAATGCCCAAAATGCCCCCCAATATATAACTGAAACTGAGAAACAACGACAAACTTTGGTTACTGCAAACAAAGCGGCAAATATTATCTTGGAGGGCATCATTGCACTTGGTTGACTATTTTTCTATGATCTTAGATGTAAATATTGCATGTTTCTTTCAAATAAAACACATTTTTGACTTGTGAATGAGTCAATGGAATTTCTTGCAATAATGAAAAAATACTGGCACAAACCACATGTTTTGGACAACTGTGAAGTGATAGACTGTCCCAGAATCATGGTTCTTATATTGCCAGATTCCAGAGAGTCTCCCCTCTTCATATATGGTAGAATACGTCATTTTCCAACTTGCTATGGTGAGATATATGTAAAAATGTAAGAATTTAGTCACACAGATTTGTTTTTTTTCATTGATATAAAAATTAATATAAAATACAGGCACATAGAAGGACATGTAATGATGGCAGTCTGGTTAGCCCAGACTGTCCTGAAAAAAAAACAAGATATAGCATGTGTATGTAGTCTTTATAATGACTGTGATATGAGCTTAGAAGTAAAGGCAGTAAAAATACCCCAAAAAAGCCTAGGGCCAATAGGGTTAAGTAGATTACCCTATTTAGTGAATGTGTGTGAGAGTAATAAATGTTCACCTGGTCCTGTAAAGACAGGTGGTGGAGGACCAACAAAACTAGCAGCTCTGGCTTCTAATGTCTGCTGGACCTAAGAGAGAGAAAAAGAGAAGAGGCAAATGGGTGACTAGTGAAAACAAAGAATAGAAAAATTATTTCAAATTATTTCCTCCATCAGTACGTCTATTTCAGAGTATTTTGCTACCAAGACCAAGACACACATTTGTTAGTATTAGTAATAGTTAGTATTTGTACATTACTATCCAGATAGGACTAGAAGAGTACAAACCTGTCTGTAGGTGTTGGTACCTATAATGGGTCGCACTACTGGAATTGCAGGGACAGAAAGAGCTACAGGTACTGTCTCCATAACAGGTGGGCTTCCTGACACTGGTACAGGACCACCAAGAACCTCCTGCTCAAAACTACAGCAAGAAAGGTAGAGAGACAGACTAGCATCAATACAACAGAACATAAACAGTTTTCTTGAAGAGTTTACTAATTGATCCCTTTTAGGCTGTTTTACCAAAGCTGCAGACAATAACAGATTTTTTTTAAATGCATAACAAACAAAACATAAAGAGAAAACAAAAACTGACATTCAAAGAAAAGCTGAGCATCAATTCCCTTATGTGTTGAAAAGAGAATGGAAGTGAATGAAAGCTGTCTACAGTAAACTGCTTTGCACCCACTCCTGCAAAGGCTTTTGAAGATATTCAGTTTGCATTTGATAGTACAGTTGAGTACAAGAAGAGCTTTGTCAGCTGCAACTTGTCCTGAATGTAGAAAAAAATTAAATTTCTGTTTTTTTACCATGTCAAAACCAGCAAGATCAGCATTGTCCAAGGTAACTTAACAGAAGTGGACAACAAATTGAGTTGGCATCTACTAATATCTCCTGTTTTTAAACTATCAGATGTCAGTTTGCCTCCTGGGCACTGCCGAGGTGCTCCTGTACAAGGCAGTGAACCCCTAACTCCTCGAGGTTACTTCTCCTATCCAGTATATTGTGAAAAAGCTAAAGCTTTTTCTTCAGAAACAAGCCTTGTATTTTCTTTTTATGCCAAACAGAGACTGATTGAGTCAACCTTTTTATCTGTCATTGACCATGGTGATATGTTATGAATGGCCCTTGCTCACTGTCTTCACATGCTATCATGAGGTTCTGAAATTCATTACAACTAGGGATGCTCGACAACTTTTCTTTTAAACTGATACCGATAACCGATAACTTTCAGCTCCTAAAGGCCGATACCGATAACTGATAACTGATAACACACACACATATACATTTTATATATATATCTATATATATATATATATATATATATCTCTATACATTATATATACATATAGATATATATATATATATATATATCTATATCTATAGATATATATATATATATATATATCTATATCTATAGATATATATATATATATATATATATATATGTGTGTGTGTGTGTGTGTGAGATATATATATATATATATATATATATATATATAAGATCATGACATCAATACTATGAACAAAACCAAAACTGTTTTGACTCTTTAAATGAAGAGATATTTATTTTTTCCAATGAAAAACTATTGGCAAGCATCTCAAACATTTTCGAAAAGATATCAAACAAAAAAACTATTTGATATCTCAAATGAACATCAATTTAAATAAGGTGCATTACTTACTGATATAAAAATAAAGGCCCCTTGAACTGATGCAAATACATACATCGGGATTACAAACTGAAAAAGTTCATTCCAGAAGTTCAAAAAAATAAATATATATAGAAAATGATTGCACTGAAGAAGTTCGACTTGTCTATGTAAACAAACTGAAAAAGTGCATTCCATAGTAACAAAAAAATAAGTTTAAAGAATTTTGGCTTATGGTTCCATTCAAATGAATACCTTTTCAACTAAGGTAAATGGGGTTCAGTTGTTCTTTTATCTCATATTAGGAGAGAGAGAGACAGAGACAGAGACAGAGAATTGGGACCCACGGTATGATACCAGTGACAGTATCACAGTTCTGAGTAGTATTACTATACCACAGCGAAAATGAGGCAGATGTGCCTTTTGTCATTTACAAAAAGATAAATCACTTCTCTATAATACATCAATGATATTTCAATGGAATAAATTACTTATTGACTTATTCATACTTCAAAAACAACATCAATAAGTGATTAACATAGGGGGGGATCAAAATAAAATAAATAAATGAAATGAAAATCAACCAGGCACCCTCCTCCTCTGACAAGTCCCTTCATAAGTAACGAAAAGTCCCTAAAGTTTCTCCGCTGATACGCCACATA
Organism: Epinephelus fuscoguttatus; assembly: GCF_011397635.1. Lineage (NCBI taxonomy): Eukaryota > Metazoa > Chordata > Actinopteri > Perciformes > Serranidae > Epinephelus > Epinephelus fuscoguttatus. The sequence goes on along the minus strand of NC_064759.1, from coordinate 44,739,556 downwards.
CTGTGTGCCGCCATGGCTCAGCTGTTCAGGTACTTTTGGGTAGTCATGACAACAAGTTATTCACCTGGAGCTGGACTTCTTCGCCGGTAAGCCGTTATTATCCGCCGCCGTATTTGACAGGAATACGTATTCCTGTCCGTGTCTGTGACCCCCCTTCGACCCACAACCGGCGGGATTCGCCGTTACTGTTTATTGCCACACTGCCGACATTTTACTCTGTCCGTCATCGCACGCTGTTTAATTGCGTTATCAAAACACACCGCTATTATGCGGCCTTGCTTTTCACTTATTCCACCGAATACCGAATGTGTGTTTTTTTGCAATATTCTGCCGAATATATTCGGTGTATCCCTACATAGGAGCCTTTCCCCACTCCCCACTCCCCTCACCACTGCTCTCCTCACTATACTGGCTGCTGCGCTGTGCAAGTGCACAGATGTCTCAGAGTGGTGGTGCATTTGCAAAAATGTTTTGAAGGAGCAGCAGCGGCGGCAATACTTTAGCAGCAGAAACACTGATACGTACTGTGGAGTTTTAGTGCCGCGGTCTACAGTTGGTACCAGTATACCGTGCAAAGTGTGAGAGAGAGTGTGCACATCTCTGTGTGTGTGTGTGTGTGTGTGTGTGTGTGTGTGTGAAAGAGAGAGAGTGTGCGCGTCTGTGTGACATTATGACCGAGTTAACGAGTTGTTTTCCGACATGAGGGGGTATTATTGAATTTTCCCAGTCAGAAGGAGTTTTTCTGATTATGCCGACGTCACCTGAACGCAGCATTCACTGCAAGCCATTCAGGTCTCATACTGGGAGCGGGGCACTGCCGTGCTGACAAAATTATATGTTATTGGGGCTATTCATCATGATATCTGATTTATCGGAATGACGTAATAATTCCTGTTATCAGCCCGATAATTATCGGCCCGATAGTTATCGTGCACCCCTAATTACAACCCGTGGTTCTCTTACTCACCATTGTGTTTTGTACTCAAAAGTGGACTTAAGTGTACATGCCGTACATGCCTCAGTCACTGGTATGTTTTTATTTACAAAGCTATTGTTAGTAAAAATTCCTTCCTACTTATCTTTTCTTCTACATATGACATAGGGAAATTACAATCTCTGTTTGCAGGACTTTTGCATCTTTTTGCACCCATAGTCAGAGCTGAATTGGGAAAAAGAGCTTTTAGGTTCTCTGCACCTACAGCATGCAAAAATCTGCAGAATGGGCTTACACTTCAAGACGTGGTGACCTTAAATGAGTTTAAAACCACGGTGAAATCTATTAAGTCCAGGCTGTCTGCGTGCAACCATTTTATCTAATCATTTTATGTTACTCAAATCAATGTACTTTTTTCTAAATTTTTATTAGGGGCTGAAACTCTGTGTTGTTGCTGTTCTTGGCCAGGTCTCCACTGTAAAAGAGATATTTGATCCCAACAGGACAAATCTGGGTAAATAAAGGCTAACATAAATAAAATAAAATAAAATAAAATAAATTCCACTCAGTCAGGTGGAGTGGTGCACCAGGGGCCTCATGTACAAAGGGTGCGTACGCACAAAAACGTGGCGTACGTCCTTTTCCACGGCAAAGTTCAGATGTATCAAGAGTGAAATGACCGTGGAAATGTGCGGTGCCTCACGCCAACTTCATGGCTGGCGTACGCACGTTTCTACAGCTGTTGATCCTTTGGCGACACTTAGAGGTGATGCTGGGAAACTGTTATAATACATAAATGTGAAAACAATTAGTCCTCAGAGTGATGTGCACATCAGAGACACCAACAATTAACACTGATGAACAATTAACACACCCACGTGTCTGCAATTAGATGAGTGGATATAAAAGCTTGCGCAAAGTGGTGACAAAAATACCGTTAACAACAACGGCTGTTTTAGCAGTATTTGCCGCATTGGTTCCCAAGGGCAATCCTCCTGGAACTGTGCGCAGAGCTGCGGCCGACCTTGGAGCGCGACACGGCGAGGAGCCATGCGCTGCCTGTATCCATACAGGTGCTGACCACACCGGGACTCCTAGCAACACGGGCATTCCAGAGGAGCTGGCCGACGATCGGGACTGTGCCAGTCGACCCTGAGCGAGCCATGCCAGCTGTGTGGACGGAATTATGCGCATGTCAGCCAGGTATATCAAATTCCCATATGCAGCTGAACAGGCCAACATTAAAGCGCAATTTGCAGCGAGCGGTTTTCCTAATGTTACCGGAGCTATCGACTGCACACACATTATAAAAGCGCCATCGCAGGATGTATTTGTTTTTGTTTCGATCAATGTACAGATCATATGTGATGCGCAAATGCAATTAACCAACATTGTGGCGAGGTGGCTTCGTTCAACGCACGATTCATACATTCTGAGTAACAGCATGGTTGGGAACAAGCTACAGGCTGGCACTGTGCATGATGGGTGGCTTCTTGGTGAGTAAATAATTTATTTGTTTAATTGTCCTAATATCAATCCCCCTGATGTGCACTGAACATGTGCGCCCCCAAATATTATCCTGTCTTCACAGCATCAGTACTAGTCAGTGGTTAATTTTAGTGACTTGCTGTTTGTTGCTGGTTAAACTGCAGCTTCAGAGCTTTCGAACAACCCCGATTGTCTCTGTGTGTAAAGTACTCATGTCAATAAACCCGTGCGTAAAGTGCAACATTTCTTAATCAGCCACACCTTTTCCCTGGCGCACTTGCATTCATTTACAACAATAGTATGTGATCCCTGTAAGTGGTGTATAAAATTAACAAATGAAAACTGTAAATCCAGTTCACATAATTATCTGTTCAGACGGGTGAGCTCCTCCTCTCCTGTCCCCCAGCCTGTTTCGGTGGGCAGCCCTCCTCTGCTTCATGTCACCTTAATGTCGGACCACTTCTTTTTTAATTCTGCGTGTGTACGTTTTTCTGTCCCCACAGCATTGACAGCCTCACACACACTCTCTCACTCACTCCTCCTGCGTTTTGTATTGATGCCGGAGGACAGTGTGCCAAAAAGTACATCTTTGTGCGCCTCCACTTAAGTGAGTAGCGTTTCCAATTCGCATTCTGTGAAGATTTTCTTTTTTTCCCGTCTTCTTCATTCTTTTGTTTTAATTTTCTGATCGTGCAGAGAGGGGAATCTCAGGTGCAGGGTTCATTTAAATATGATTTGCATATTTAAATAGGGGTGTGGACAGGGAGGGGTCGGGTACTCCAACATGTGCGCTCAATTCCACGTTGATTGGGATGTACAAAAAAAATGTACTTGGATTCATGCGTACGCACTGATTCATACATCTGGATATTTTTGTGCGTACGACGTTTTCTGGATTTAAGCGTACGCCATGTTTTAGTAGGAAATCCACGCAAGTCTTTGTACATGAGGCCCCAGTCCACTAAGAACCCAGTCCAACTGCAGAAAACACAACAGTAGCACAGGCTACTTAACACTTAATTCAATTAGCAAAACAGTTGGCAATCATATCATCAATCATTTCAGCACCAGTTCTGAAACAATAGCCCTTTTTAAAACAGGAATTGTGAAAATTTACAGGAAAGCCCAATCAGTCTTCTTTCAGCATTGGCAGTATGAAAGCAAAATCAGGGAGTGCGGCAAAATGCTGCCTGCCATTCAATAATAATTAAGAATTTATTGTAATTTACTTATTGTATTTAAAGATGAATTGTATTTATTGTAGTATTTATTCAACAGCATTTTAAATATTGATTATCTGATATGAATTGTATACCTGATGTCTGAAGTGTGGCTGAATAAAATTTTCCTCTGAAAATCTGACCTGTTTGATCCCATTTATATTGGTGAGGACAGACTAAATGAGAAACTGCTGTCAGTATAATCCAGTACAGTTCAACAGCACCACAATCTACAACTCAATGCTTCAATAAAATGTTAGACTGAATGTTAAACTGCTGTTGTTTGTTCTAGGTGTACCAAGTAAACTGTCAAGTCTCCATAAAAATGTAGACAGAAAGCATAGTGATGAGACAAATGCAGTGATGGACAGTGACTAAGTATATTTACTCAAGTAGCTACTGTACTTAAGTACAAATTTGATGTACTTGTACTTTGGATATTTCCATTTACTTAGAGGGAAATACTGTACATTCTACTCAAGCTACATTTATTTGATAGCTATAGTTACTTTTCAGATAGTTTGTTTTATATGTTGTTTCATATTTACAAGTTGATGTGTGTTGTTAGATTAGACTAGTACACCACTGAAAGGTGTTAAAATTAGTTCTACCATGACAACATTTAAATGCTGCTTACATGTAGCCTACATTGATCAATTAATACTCAATACATATTCATGTATATGATGATCACAACACTTGAAACTGGGTCAGTCTGCATCATGAGTACTCCTACATTTTGCTGACAATACCCAGATACTTTTACTCAAGTCAGATTTGGTATGCAGCAGTTTTACTTGTGACTGAGTTTTTGTTCTTTGTTGTGATATTCCTGGGTACTTTGTCCACAACTGGACAAACATATCAAACACACATGCAAGCATAGCACGTCTCATCCTCATCTTCATTCTCCGCTATCTTTCTGGGATGTGCCTCCTCAGCCTGCATAGCAGTCCTGCTGCAATAACTGCGCCAAGACGCCTTCTCCGATCCGTTATTGATTTTTGATTTCCATCTCGCCAATGCTCACGATCACAATAACCACCAACTCTCCACAAACTTTCCCCCCCGCACTTGACTTTTGATTACAATCAGAAGCCAGTTGCGGGGAAAAGGTTTTAAAAAACATTTTATGAAAATATTTTGGCTATTTAGCTTGTATGTCAGTTATATATGTTGAAATATTAAAAACATATACACACAGTACAGGCCAAAAGTTTGGACACACCTTCTCATTCAATGCGTTTTCTTTATTTTCATGACTATTTACATTGTAGATTCTCACTGAAGGCATCAAAACTATGAATGAACACATGTGGAGTTATGTACTTAACAAAAAAAGGTGAAATAACTGAAAACATGTTTTATATTCTAGTTTCTTCAAAATAGCCACCTTTTGTTCTGATTACTGCTTTGCACACTCTTGGCATTCTCTCCATGAGCTTCAAGAGGTAGTCACCTGAAATGGTTTTCCAACAGTCTTGAAGGAGTTCCCAGAGGTCTTTAGCACTTGTTGGCCCCTTTGCCTTCACTCTGCGGTCCAGCTCACTCCAAACCATCTCGATTGGGTTCAGGTCCGGTGACTGTGGAGGCCAGGTCATCTGCCGCAGCACTCCATCACTCTCCTTCTTGGTCAAATAGCCCTTACACAGCCTGGAGGTGTGTTTGGGGTCATTGTCCTGTTGAAAAAGAAATGATCGTCCAACTAAACGCAAACCGGATGGGATGGCATGTCGCTGCAGGATGCTGTGGTAGCCATGCTGGTTCAGTGTGCCTTCAATTTTGAATAAATCCCCAACAGTGTCACCAGCAAAACACCCCCACACCATCACACCTCCTCCTCCATGCTTCACAGTGGGAACCAGGCATGTGGAATCCATCCGTTCACCTTTTCTGCATCTCACAAAGACACGGTTGGAACCAAAGATCTCAAATTTGGACTCATCAGACCAAAGCACAGATTTCCACTGGTCTAATGTCCATTCCTTGTGTTTCTTGGCCCAAACAAATCTCTTCTGCTTGTTGCCTCTCCTTAGCAGTGGTTTCCTAGCAGCTATTTGACCATGAAGGCCTGATTCGCAGTCTCCTCTTAACAGTTGTTCTAGAGATGGGTCTGCTGCTAGAACTCTGTGTGGCATTCATCTGCTCTCTGATTTGAGCTGCTGTTAACTTGCGATTTCTGAGGCTGGTGACTCGGATGAACTTATCCTCAGAAGCAGAGGTGACTCTTGGTCTTCCTTTCCTGGGTCGGTCCTCATGTGTGCCAGTTTCGTTGTAGCGCTTGATGGTTTTTGCGACTCCGCTTGGGGACACATTTAAAGTTTTTGCAATTTTCCGGACTGACTGACCTTCATTTCTTAAAGTAATGATGGCCACTCGTTTTTCTTTAGTTAGCTGATTGGTTCTTGCCATAATATGAATTTTAACAGTTGTCCAATAGGGCTGTCAGCTGTGTATTAACCTGACTTCTGCACAACACAACTGATGGTCCCAACCCTATTGATAAAGCAAGAAATTCCACTAATTAACCCTGATAAGGCACACCTGTGAAGTGGAAACCATTTCAGGTGACTACCTCTTGAAGCTCATGGAGAGAATGCCAAGAGTGTGCAAAGCAGTAATCAGAGCAAAGGGTGGCTATTTTGAAGAAACTAGAATATAAAACATGTTTTCAGTTATTTCACCTTTTTTTGTTAAGTACATAACTCCACATGTGTTCATTCATAGTTTTGATGCCTTCAGTGAGAATCTACAATGTAAATAGTCATGAAAATAAAGAAAACGCATTGAATGAGAAGGTGTGTCCAAACTTTTGGCCTGTACTGTATGTGTGATTACTTTCAATAGACTTTTTTTTTTAAAGGGAAAGGTATCTGTGTTGTATACAGAATCTTAATGTCACTCTGGAGTCATTGTTGTTGTTCTCAAACTAAAGAAATTAGAGATTATTTTTGTTTAGTATTTACTGAATCTTTGAAGGCAAACTTTTAGACTGACATATAAAACTATATGACTTGGTTTGTTGCAATTCTATATTCCTAAATTAATACTTTTTTTTTTTAACTAATTTCTCATTTCGTCAAGAATATCGTTATCACAAAAATACCCTGAAAGTTTTAATTAGTGTTTTATTAGTTGAGTTATTTTAGTGAATGTTGTGTTGTGCATGTTGTGCTCTAGATAATTGTGTGGTGCATTCACTTTATGTCTGGTGTGATTTTCCTGATATTGTGTGATATTCCTGATTCCTGTAGGAAGTACATTCCCATATTTTTTTCCCAGCATCAACCTTCTTGGGGCTGGTATAAATCGAGCCTGCGTGATTTTTTTTCCTCACCTGCTCTTTAGTTTAATACATACAACACATGTGACATGTCTGAAGAGGATCTCACATTTGCACATACAAATCATCATGTGGTAACAGTAACCCGAGTGTCTCAGAGTTAGGCCCACCTCATTTCCTCTATGCACATTGCCCGCCTACAATACAACTGCTCGTGTCGCATTGTTGCACTTGGTATGGGTTAAAAACGCTTTTATGTTTATGTGATTTGGGTGAAGCGGTTGTACTCACAGAGCCATCTCAGCCTCCATCTCTTTCAGACGCTCCTCTCCTGACTTGAGCGCCATGCTATGAGACAAAAACTCTGATCAAAAACCAGCCAAATGTCTCCATCAGCTGAGATATACAACATTGACAGTAAAACAGCTTCACTGCAACGCCCTACTGATCCCATATAGCCTCCAACAGTAGCCCGCTACATTACAGCTTGGTAACTTCCACAAATGACTTAGAAGAGTAACAGTATGAGAAGTTTGCAATGGAGTTTCTAAACGCACTGCCAATCCTATCGTTTCTTAGTCTGACGATATTTTGAACGATCACGACAGATACTCTATCAGTGAAATGCACTTACCTTAATCTGTAATTTTGATGCTTTCGATATGAATCTTGCCGACTACGTTGAAACTACGTCTTTAGGTAAGTGTTAGCTAGCTCATTAGAAGCTAGCTAAGATTGCAATAAACCTAGCTCTGCTGTAGCAACCAGTTAACTACTACTGTTACCGCTAACCGAAAAGGACTCAGCGTCCCATGGGACAGTTGGTTACCCTAGTTACCTACTGGGAAAAAAACTTGCTTTAATCGGAAAATAATTGTGCAATGAGTTAGCTTCAGTACGAACTGTACGATGATACGGCTCTTCTTCTTCTTCTTCTTCTTCTTCTTCTTCTAATGGCGGATTACAACCAATGTTTTAAGGTGCATACCGCCACCTACTGTACCGGAGTGTGTAGTCTCAGGGTATGTACTTCAGGTTACAGTCTAACGGGGGAAAATCGGTAAAACTCCCTTGTATTTTATTTTCTACTCCAATGTCTTTGAGGAAAGTAAATACTGCCCTGTAACACTCCCTCATTTTCCCACTCATCCCTAAAATTCCTTCCAGACTCCATTCCCGTTCCAGCTCATACATCCTATCACGCAACCTGTTCCTTTCTAAGTCATACTTACTACATTTCAAATTATACCATGATCTGGCGGCATTCAGAGGTCTGATATTAGGGCCTGTGTCCACATAGCGCCTTTTCTGGCAGAAAGGCGCTGGAAGGGCGCTGCGCTGTGTTGCTGTAAAATCTCTCAATTTATATAGCCCTATTGCTGGAAAAATAATTAATTTAACTAAGCTACTATTATATATATAAACTATTATATGTATATATATATATATATATATATATATATATATATATATATATATATATGTGTGTATGTGTAACCCTATCTTTCAGGCAGCAAGCCCCAGCGAGGTCTCTGCGTTGTGTTAGGTGAAGTATACTGGCGCGGCAGGGGAGACAGGGAAACAGGACTCAAACTGGTGGTTGAGGCGGAGCAAACTTCTCTCATTTATTGGCCTTACAAGACACAAAACAAACTGTCCTCAGTTTCCAAGGCACATATTAACACTTGAATTAAACTAAATATCAAATACAGAATAAAATAAACTTCAGCTACCTCTGTTACAGTTACTGATTAGCCAGCTACAACACAACTAGCTCCACACAGTTAGTGCATCAGTATAAACACATTTCAACATAAAAATTACAGGAATTGTCCCATCTTTAACATAACCACTCTTGGGACTGGCATGTTTAATAAAATTATAACAGACAGTTATGTTAATGACTTAAATAAAGTGGTTTCATTAGTACAGTGTTTGGAAACCCTCCTTACCTTACAAGACACAAAACAAACTGTGAACTACGGTGGCTGCGGAGGGTCAAAAAGACTCAAAACTACAGTGGACCAAAAAGGACAGAAACATAAATACCGCCCTCTGCTGGTGAACATAAACTCACTCCCTTACACACACACACACACACACACACATATATATATATATATGTATACATATATATATATATATATATATATATATATATATATATATATATAGTCTCTGTTATGGTAATGTCTTTGTGACATGTCATACAACTCCGGATAGACGGACACGGCCAGCAGCTTCTCCTCCATTTTCTCTGGTTATAAGGGTGACGGAGCGGCCGCACAAAAAGGAGGAGCCGCCGGAAAAAAAGACGCTGGGCGCAGCGCATTTTCCCTAGGCTGCCGCATGCTGCCGCAGACGCTCCCTCCTCATTGGGAACAATTGAAAAAAGACCGTGGCCTTCTGCTTTTCATTTTCTCTTGATTCCCAGTAGTTGTAGCGCAGATTCAGCCGTTGCCGGCAGTTTTTTTTCTCCCCTCTCGATTTAATTTATAAATCAATAAAAATCGTATAATTATTCAATATTCTGTCTCAAATTATTTATTTAACTGATAATTAGCCGTGTAATAAAACAGCTCCCTTCAGGGGAATAGTAGGGTATGGGTGAATAGCAGCTACAGACAAAATTGTGCTAAGTGGTAAGATTAAGATGTCCTTTAGCCTACTGAACGCAGGCACTGTCACACAGTGCAAATATAAAAATAAGAGAAGAATAAAATCTAAACAATTTGAGTAAAAATATACATATGATGTGAGAAAAGTATTAATAAAAGGGAAAGTATGTACAAATAAATAGGGGATAGTATGTAGCCTATGATACATGCTATATACAGTACAGCACAATGGTGCATATTAACAGGCAATACAATAAAACGTTGTTGCATTACTTCATTGCCTGTCTGTGTGGGTCGAATCTGGTGAGAGGGACCCAACTGCAGTCAAGATGGCCGACTAGGGCGCCGCCATATATCTAGGCTGCGTTCCAAAAACAGTTTGAGTCGCCCTCGCTCACTTGCCCTCAGCCCTTGCTATGACGTCACACGGAGGCCACTTGGAGGGCGGAGGGAAAGTGGGCGGAGGGGGAGTGAAAGAGGTAAATGGAACACACCTGCCCTCGTTCACTCACAGGCCAGACAATCATGGATCAACCACATGTTGTTGGAGTAGCGCTATACTGCCTATTCCAAATCACACAAAATATACGGAGACTCATGTCATTAAGACGGAGACGTATTCTGCGCTTGATGGCAATACGTCGGTACCTGGTAATTATCAGAATTATTAGTTTTGTATCAAATGTTATTTGGGCAATTCATTATTTATTTATTTATTTGTCTTTACCTTATAATTTGTAGACAGTTTTGTTGTTTAAATACATTTAACCTACTTTAAGTTTAGTTGACATTAGTTTTAGTTTTAGATTGTTTTTTCCTGATTATTAGGTCTGTTACCACCACCATCCTCCTCCTCCTCCGTGTCCGGAGCCCGGTCGGGACCGGAGCAGAGACCGAAGACGGGCCGACAGCGCAGCAAGAACGTGAGGAAGAGGAAGATGAGCTACTGAATGAGGAGGGATTTAGAAATAAAAGCCTCCCTTCCCTCTTGTGGTCATAACGTAGGCTATATTTTTGATATATAGTCGCTTTTGAATATAGGTCGCATGGTCAGCCAAACTAGGAAAAAAACGCGACTTATGGTCCGGAAAATACGGTACATTAAAACCTTTAAAATTAGCACACAACAAAGAAGCAAGTAACAGAAATACATTCATATGCAATGCCACAGTAAGTTACAAACAAACTCACTCCCAGGCCAGCTTTGAGGCATTTCTTTTGCCAGTAAAGAGAGCTTCATTTCTCATTCTGAACTTTATGAGGAGCTCCGTCTCCTCATCAGACCCTGTAACAATATGGAAACAATCCCTTAATCACACAGAATGCACAACAAACGACGTGACATCAGAAAAATAAAATGCTATTTAGATACAAGTATTTTGCTTTCTTTTTCTTTTGTCTGTGACAAATAGCTTATATACTTACACTTGTAAACGTGGGTTCTGCCATAACTGCCACGGACAGTCTAATTGCACAATTAAATACCGACCCGTGCTGGCTCCTTAATTCATTTTCTTCTTCTTTGGTGGTAAATAGACAGCAGCCAACGGTGTTTGAGGTTCATTATCGCCACCGCATGGACATATTTTTCGTGCACCACTGCAATGCATTGTGGGTGACATACAGCTCTGGAGTGACCATCGTTGTTGACTCGATCACTCAGCCCTCAAGGGTCGATCTCACCAAGTTCACTTCAGCTGTTTAGAGAAATGGAACAGCCCTTATGATGGCGGCGGGGATTCCCCCGAGGGCAAGTGCTGAGGGCAAGTGAGCGAGGGCGACTCAAACTGTTTTTGGAACGCAGCCCTAGTCTATACCGGAAAGTTGGAAAGTCCCAAGCGGAAGTTTCTTCTTCGTGTAATTTTTTGCTTATTCCGTGGCCATACTGATTAGCGGGTTGTGTTCAGAGAACGAGAGAACGGTAAGAAAAATAATCTTTTAATTATCACCCAACGAGTGTGGTATGGTTTCTAAGATGTAATTCGTGCTATTTACAAATGCGATGCATCGAAGAATTAGAGTGTCATGTCTCGTAAAGGCTGTTTCTCCGCTTGACTCGATGGTCTGGGCTAACGTTAGTTTAGCCAAAGAAAGTACGCAAAGTCGTATGGCAATTTTTTCAGCGTTTTTGGTGTGTGTATTACCCTATACACACACACGCGCATATTTATTTCTTACATATATATGTATGTGTGTGTATAAATAGATACAAACAGTCAGTGTGGGTCAAAATGCCGTAACAGGCTGTTTTATTATGGTGGAGGGTCGCTAACATCAATTTGAAAAAGTTAAAAAAAAAAAAAAAAAAAGTCAAATATTTCGCTGCAGGTGGTGGTGGCACACCGGTCAGCAGGCTGGTGCACTGGCTGTGTACTATATGTGAACAAAACAAGAAATAATTAAATGCCAAAACTAGAAAACAAAATAAACCCTCTTTACCCCAACAGAAACACACCCAAATTAATACCAGTGCCACAGCGAACCTTAAAGGATAACACTACAAATCGACAGGTGAACTCCCACTGCACCAGCTGCTCCTGTGACCAAAGGCCAACACCAGCTGCAGCACTACAACAAAAAAACAGAGTTATAAGTTAGCCATGTACTCCAACTACTAAAAACAAAATCCAAATATAATAGTAGGCCGTAAACGGCAATCAGCACTTTCCCTGTAAATTTAACAGAGCACGTGTTAAATCTCAGGCTACAGACATGCAAACAATGGTTGATAATAAGGAGGCATTCTCATACCTTGCCCCTGGCACTACTGTAGGACTGTTACAAAAAAAAGAATAAATTATTGGCAGACCCACATATTTACACAGTTTCTATATTTACATACTATATACAAATAAAATACCTCAGGGTGCAAAATATATGTATGTATATATATATATATATATATATATATATATATATATTAGTTCGTGTGATCCTGGTCACATTATTATTACCATCAAGGAACATATCTGTTGCCCGGACATAGAACTGTTGGCTGTTGGACTCAGGCCGTGTTATTTGCCAAAGGAGTTTTCACATGCTATTATTATTATCCCTCCTCATCCTCATCCATCCTTCAATCATGTCACCATGGCAACGACACTTTGTTTTTTTTACACTAGTATGTGTGCCACTGCTGTATATATTGTTGCATATATTCTATTGTATTGTACATATTGTTGTACATTTTATATTTCTATATGTTATATATTATACTACAGTCTTTGTTGAATAGGAGCAACTGTAACACTAACAATTTCCCCCCGGGGATCAGTAAAGTATTTTTGATTCTGATTCTGATTCTGATATATTCTTTTCTTCCAGATGCACCCTTCTATAATTGAAACAGGCTGAAGTGCACAACCGTGTCGCCATCTGTATTTGCGTGTCCTCTCTGCCCCAGATTCACTACCAAAAACGAAAGTGTCATCCAGAGGCACTTGGCAAATCATGAGGCAAATGCAGTGCATTTCAAGGGTATGTTCATCAAAACATCAAAAAAAAAATAAATCTGTGCACACCTGAGTGTGTGACAGGTGCGTCGGAGGAAAATTCAACTCGAAGAACAATTAGGGAGACTCCCGCACACTGTCTCGCTTTGTCTTGATTTATTGAATAAACGACGTTTCGGTCTGAACGACCTTCATCAGGTATACTTGCAGCCTGCAAACATTTCTACACATGTGCACGACTTAATGTAGCACTGTTATGTCTGTTGTATAACTCTACTTCCCTACCTGCAATACTGTATGTTTACACTGTTTTTATCTCTATGCAATATTTATTCCACTGTGTATCGCACTGTAAAATCTCGCTGCTAATATTCTGTGTAATCCGTAAATGTAAACATAGTTTACATTGCTTACATGGCTTAGTATGTACATTGCTTAGTATTTTTATTCTTAATGTTACACACCATGTGTGTATTGTACAACTCTGTACACAATTATCCTGCACATATATCCATATCTCTCCCATATATATGTACAAGTGAAAGGTGTATATACTGTAAGTAGTCTTGTGTGTATAGCCCTGCCCATTTAGTACTTAATATTTTATATTTGTTATATTTGTATATCTTTGATTCTGATATGTATATACAAATGTTCTGATTTTTAGCTTAATTTTATAAGTATCCTACTGTCACTTTCTCCTTCCTATCTGTACAGCTTGAGCTGCTGTGACATGACTGAACTCAGTAAAGACGTTGTTTACAAAAAAGAGAACTCCAAGTGAAGTTATTATTGCCAGTATGATAGTATAATATTGTGTTTTATTGGATTCCAGAAATAAAATAGAATTAACAGAAGACTGACAATAGGAAAATATAATTATTGCATTCATTTAATAGCTAAACTGGATAATGAACACATCTCTAGACCCAGGAAATGCCTGTTCTGTTGCAGTAACAAATGTCTGGCGCCATTGTGTTGCCCATGATGTCCCTGCTCATCCCTGAAGATCCCTGGTGGATGAAAATACAACCAGCAGGATTGAAGTCATTTCTCTAAGCTGCTGTTCTGTGCCTTTGAACAAACGGGGTGTGGGGAGCTGTGTCTGCACAGTGTTTGAATGATATTTGTAGCAGAGGCAGATTAATACACCATGAATCTACAACAATTTTCCTTCCTCCCCAGCAGACTGCAGCATAAAACAACACACTTGCCACCACAGACTGATAAAACATCTGCAGCATCTTACTACAGATGTCAAGAGATCTGAGCTTCCTTAAGAAAAGAGGTGGCTCTGCCCCTTTTGTAGAGAGCGTCTATGTGTAGGGACCAGTCCAAATTATTATCCAGGTGTACACCTAGATACTTATGACTTGGCACCACCTTGATGTCCATCCCACAGGTATTCACTGGCTGAAGAGGGCTTGGACCTGCAGAAATCTATAATCATTTCCTTGGTCTTTGAGGTGTTCAGTAGGAGACAGTTCTTGTGACTCCAGTCACTGAAGGCTTTATCAGTTCTCTGTATTCAGATTCCTGCCCATTCCTGATACATGCCACAATGGCAGTGTCGTCCGAGTATTTCTGGATGTGGCAGGACTCAGAGTTGTATTTGAAGTCTGCTGTGTACAGTGTGAACAGGAATGGAGCCAGGACAGTCTCCTGTTGAGCCCCCGTGCTGCTCATTAATGTCCCAGAAGCACAGTTCCCCAACCTGACATACTGTGCGCTTCCTCTCAGGTAATCTGTGATCCAGGAGATAAAGGAAGGATCATATGATTAATGCATAATGTCTGGGCAGTACAACCCTTACACTGTACCACCAATGATTTACAGTGCTTTCTTTTTTACTGTTAACATAAATTAATATTAACCATATGCTAATGTAAAAGTAAGTATGACATTTGTTGTGACCATGTGTGCATGTTGCAACTGCAGCCTAATCTGAAAGTGCTGTTTATTTGGTTGTGTAAATTCTCATTTTTTATTAAATCTCAGTTTATTTAATCTGAGAATTCAGTTTATTTAACTTTAGTTATTCTTCAGTCCTATTGTGAATGTGTGTGTGTGTGTGTGTGTGTGGCCACCACCACACAAACATAATATTTACATTCGTATTCATAACGTTGATATTAAAGTTAAATCCATGAAACGTTAGCATTATAACTTAGTGATATTATTGTAGGCTTTTAACTAACTTCTGAGTTTTACAGTAGCCTATAAAGTCGTGGCGAGACAATTAACTAGTCACTTATACCGTTACGATAAACATGTAACTGCACAAAATGCATAAAATTATGTTATGTGTAAACGTACGTGTTTTTTAAGCTTTTATTTTTGTTTTAGCTCGGTCATATTTCCGGGATCGAGCGGCGATTAACCAACTTCCGGTTGTGACTTCCGGCATGGATTGGATGTATGGGGCGGCGCCCTAGTCGGCCATCTTGACTGCAGCAAGGTACTCTTGGCGCCTTGTCGGCCATCTTGACTGCAGCAAGGTACTCTTGAATCTGGTCAGGGTACCTTCAGGACGGAGGTACCTTTTAACCGTTTGTTTTCCGGGAATAACTGACATAATCAGAAACATAGAAACAAGTCTTTATTTCGTTTTTTCATTTTTGGGAGAAAAACAAAAAAACAAAAAAACGGTTCGTTTTTTTGTTTTTAGTTTTTGGCAAAAAAAACAAAAAACAAAAAACAGAAATTCAGCTCAATTTCTTGGTCAAACTAATAGCTATTAATTTAAGTGTCCATTTGCACAAAAGGGGAAGACAGAGCTGAAGTACTCCAAAAGTAATGGAAAGTAATCAAGTTACATTACTATTGTGGTAATTAGATTAAATCCAGGTAAGGAGGGCTCTGAGCAGTGAATATGATATACATATATGTAATACATAATGTCACACAGTGCGACATCTGCTGGTCATTTTTGGTAACTACTTTTGGCGTCTTCGCTGTGGGATAATATGGGGATATAGGACATCTATTTTTTTGATAACTAGTGCAGTGTCCGTTGACAGACTGTCATAGTAGGCCTACATCCTGCCGAAGTGTTTTCATCTTCAAAACAGACATAATGCGTTATGGTCACTCAGCTGCACGAACAGGCAATAGCTAAATAAAACGTTGCATTATATAATCCACGCAGCCAGCGACAAAACAAAAGGTTAAACGCTGATTTATCACGCCATAGTCCCCCAAACACTCCTTTTAATACAGTGGAAAGTCGCTGTTTAATTCTGCTATATGCGCAGCAAACCTAAATATTGAATAGAAAAAGTCACAAAGACAACTTTCTGTCATAATTTTAAAAATGCTACAGTAGTCAATAATGATCAATTATTAAAAGCTTAAGAATCTGCTGTCTATTACAGTAGTAGTGTCTATTTACAGTAATATTTTTGTGTCGACAGTGTCAAACGGAAGAACTTTTATTTTGAAGAGTACAGTGAAAGGAAGTACACTTGTCAATCGGAGGGCCCGCCCACCAATGAAACGAAACATGGAGTGGTAAATTTGTTTTGGGTTTTAGCACAGAAAACAAGGAATTGAGCTGAATTTCGGTTTATTCGTTTTTGGCAAAAAACGAAAAAAGGAACCGTTTATTCGTTTTTGTTTTTTTACCCAAAAACGAAAAAACGAAGTAAAGACTCGTTTCTGGGACCAAGAAATTGAGCTGAATTTCTGTTTTTTATTTTTTTTTGCCAAAAACTAAAAACAAAAAAACGAACCGTTTTTTTGTTTTTTGTTTTTCTCCCAAAAATGAAAAAACGAAATAAAGACTTGTTTCTATGTTTCTGATTATGTCAGTTATTCCCGGAAAACAAATGGTTAAAAGGTACCTCCGTGGTCCGTGTATATTTTGATAGTTTGATGTTTCGTTTTCAAAATAAAACGGATTTACAGAAATACGGCCGTTTTTCCGTTTTTCGTTTTGAGACACAAAACCAAATAACGGAAGTACTTCCGTTATTTGACACAAAACCAAATAACGGAAGTACTTCCGTTATTTGGTTTTGTGTCTCAAAACGAAAAAACGGAAAAACCAAATCGACAAAACGGCCCAATTTTGATTTCTGCAAATTATTATTTTTTTCTTTTTTCTTTTTTTTTTTTACCGGTGACAACGACCCACGGGAAGCGGATAATATAATTGTCATTTAAGCTTGAGTGCGTGAATGCATTTTGTGGAAAAACCTTACGTTCCCTGAGCATCTATAACGTTAAGTCACAGAGGTCCCGGTCAATAGGCTAGTGGCCTGTTAGTATTGCAATTATTATCAGCAGCAGGCATTATTGGAGGCATTATTTACAAGCTAATCATTTGAAAATGAGAACTTGTTATGGCTTTAGTGTACTTGGTGTTTAGCCACAGGGTGGCGCAGTGTTTACACAAATAGTAGACATGCTTTGAGGTTCAAAACAGCAGGCTCTGTGTCTCATCAATCATTGCATTTCAACCGAGGTGTGTGGAGGTCGATTCAATGGGGAGCTGCAAGGAATACAAATTGTGTTTTATTAGTCCTTTGGCGATCATTTTATCCGACTGCTAGTCATTTCTCGGCTTTGCACGGCGTCATCGGTTGCTATAACAACGGCGACAGAGACTCCTTTCCGAGTCAAAATCCTTGAGGCCAACTGGCCGTGATGACTTCTGTATTTTAACTGCTACACTACTCAGCCGTTATAAGCAATGTAAACTGTAATGTGACCTCAATTTAACAGGCCACTAGCCTATTGACCGGGACCTCTGTGACTTAACGTTATAGATGCTCAGGGACCGTAAGGTTTTTCCACAAAATGCATTCACGCACTCAAGCTTAAATGACAATTATATGCCTATCGCATTCTTCCAAACAACCAGCTCTTATACTTTCACAGTAGTAAAA
The DNA here is from genome assembly GCF_011397635.1 of Epinephelus fuscoguttatus. NCBI lineage: Eukaryota > Metazoa > Chordata > Actinopteri > Perciformes > Serranidae > Epinephelus > Epinephelus fuscoguttatus. The sequence continues at coordinate 44,721,672 of NC_064759.1, read as the reverse complement.
TAAATATGAACCATATGGTTTAGAAAGAGAGCGGTAGCCTGTAATATAAGAAGTTAGCAGTTAGCACGCTAAAGTTTTATTTTGAAGTTCTTACACTTAACTTCCGCTTCCCGTGGGTCGTTGTCACCGGTAAAAAAAAAAAATAAAAAAAAAAAGAAAAAAAGAAAAAAATAATAATTTGCAGAAATCAAAATTGGGCCGTTTTGTCGATTTGGTTTTTCCGTTTTTTCGTTTTGAGACACAAAACCAAATAACGGAAAAACGGCCGTATTTCTGTAAATCCGTTTTATTTTGAAAACGAAACATCAAACTATCAAAATATACACGGACCCCCTCCGTCCTTCAGGCACTTCGTTTTTTTTTGTTTTAAACCAAAAACGAAAAAACGGAAATACCACGGGGTTTTTTTTGTTTGTTTTTTTTTTTTTTTTTTTAACTTTTTGGTTTAAAACGAAAAAACAAAAAACTGAGCCGTTTTCCGTTTTTGTTGTCAGAATCAAAAAACGAAAAATGACAAAACCAAATTCAAATAACAGCCCGATTTTTTTTTTTTTTTGCAGATTCATTTTTGTCATTCATTGTTTTGGACAAAAAGTAGAACTGACATCAGAGGCGGAAGTAACTTCAAAATAAAAGACAGGAAGATAAGCTTGCCTAAAACTTATAAATATCCTAAAAAACTTTCCCATGTATCTTTTATTTCCACTTACACCTGATGTTTTGCGCATTTTGAAAAGCAGCCTGCCATTGCTGTGAGGAACTTTTTATTCATAAAAATAGAAATAAAATGTTACGATCGCAAATTTTATGGTTACAGTAAAACTTGTTGTTCAACCATAACGTTGCTTTTCAGAGGGAAATCGTCATGCATATTGTTCCCATGAGGGACGTATAGGGATTCCCTCAAAGGTTGTGTTTTAATATTCATTCGCCTAATTGTTTGCAATAAAATAATCGAGAATATAATAAATTATTGTGTGTGCTGCGTTGTTACAACCTGGTTCCAGACCATAGACCCCGCCCACTCAACTGAGTAGGCTTGCATCTCTGATCTGGCATACTTCAATGAATTTGCGATTTATCTCGTCCAAACGATGGACGGACCAGTGAACGCCGGGGGTCTAGCAATTAGCCAATCAGCGCCACGCTGATGTCAAACTGTACGCCGGTGGGTAACTGGTGAGGATAGCAACAATGGCGACCGCTACGTATTCTACAGACCACATTAACGATGCTATCGAGGTATTTCGCCACTACTCGTGTTAATGGAGGACCAAATTAAGGAAGCTGCTAAACTGGATTTAACGGCGATGCAGCTGGGCGTGCACGACGACGGAGACATTTTAAACGGGCAATGCTCGCTTGTTTTCGGCACCCCCGAGGCATGGATACTAATGACATCAGATTCTGGGTGAGCCGTTGATCTCTACTGATTGGTTAGGGAAAAAATCAAATTCCCTCCCCCTTGTCAATCGCCTTCAATGGAAGCCATGTCAGACTGAAGGTTTTGGAAGCTTCAGTCAGGCTAGCGTTGTTACTGTTAACACGGGTTTTCTCCATAACGCATCGTTGTGTCAGTGAAGTGTCAAGCTGATGTTTGTCCTTTTTACCAGCAGATGGCAGTAGGCCTATGGATTTATTTGCTGTCATTGAATGCCTGGTTTTCTCTTAGTTTCTGTTGGATTATACAGACCTGCAATTCTTCAGGTTTTTGATACGGACAATTCAAATTACATGCAGCACATATTTACTTGTATTCGTTTATATTGTTGTATGACATAGGCTTATGCATTGTTGGCAGAGATGGGCAGCATTTTAATTACATGTAGGCCTATTTAAAATGTTTTATCACCTACTATGACAATAGAAATGTCATACGCAAATACATCCTGTGCCTTTTTTCAAAATCTGATTAATCGAATAAAATAATCAATGATTAATCCATTATTTTTTTTAAAAAAAATATATAAGTGGCAGCCCTAACTGTATGCAACACATCTGATTCATATTATTTTAACCTGTTAGTGTTTCTTGCAATGTCCCTCACAAATAAACTAATAAATACATGAATACATGACTAACTCCTTAGCTACTGTTGAACATGTGATTGTGATGAGGAACCTTTAATGTTCATATGAAGGCAAGTGAAGGAGCTGCTATGTTACGTTCTGATAACCTTTCCTATTTTAATTTAAACTTTTTTATGTCAACCTCCCAGTGAGGTGCAGTTTCCTCATCGCTGCCCTGTGCATTGAGGCCCTCCACACTGGACTGCCACGGACTGCTTCATCTTTGGTTTGCAGTCCGTCGACCAACAGTAAAACAAGGAAGAAGCAGCCACCGAAAAACAACTCAGCTGATTTAGACAATGCAAACTTTTTTGCATTGCTGCGGTAGTTAGCCAGCCGGTGCGGAGCCACATAGCATAGCCTTAGTCTCTGCTAGCTGTCCTCCGGTAACTCCCGTTCAGCCGGGAGGTTGGGTTATGGTTCACTAGAGGCACAGCTCCAAGCCGAAGCCCACGGCTCACCACCAGCCTGTTCACGTTTCCAACCACTTTTCCCCACTCAGTGACTCACCCGCTGAGGTTAAAACTCTGGTTATTTGCAGCTCTATTCTGAGGAACGTGAAGTTAGCAACACCGGCAGCCATAGTCGAATGTATCCCTGGGGCCAGAGCAGGCGACATTGAATCAAATTTAAAACTGCTGGCTAAAGCTAAACGTAGATTCAGTAAGATTGTTATTCACGTCGGCGGCAATGACACCCGGTTACACCAATCGGAGGTCACTAAAATTAATATATTGCCTCGGTGTGTGAATATGCAAAAACGATGTCGGACTCCGTAGTTTTCTCTGGACCCCTCCCAAATCTGACCACTGATGACATGTTTAGCCGCATGTCATCATTTAATCGCTGGCTGTCCAGGTGGTGTCCAGCAAAAGATGTGGGTTTCATTAATCATTGGCAAACTTTCTGGGGAAAACCTGGTCTTATTAGGAGAGACGGCATTCATCCCACTTTGGATAGAGCTGCTCTCATTTCTAGGAACCTGGCAAAATTTATTAGTAATTTAAATCCCTGACAACCCAGAGTTGAGATCAGGACTCAGAGTCGAGGTCCTATACGCCTCTCTGAGCTTCTAGTTCAGTTACCCAGCCATAGTTTTCATAGTTTTATACAAACGGTGTCTGTCCCCCGACCGCCTAAATTATTTAAATCTAAAATTAAACAAAGAGGAGTTGTGCATAACAACCTCATAAAAATTAAAACCTCTTCTGTGACAGAAAGGCAAAACAGGAGAATTAAACGTGGACTGTTAAATATCAGGTCTCTATCGTCTAAAGCAGTGTTAGTAAATAAATTAATATCAGATAAACATATTGATTTACTCAGTCTCACTGAAACCTGGCTGTGTCAAGATGAATATGTTAGTCTAAATGAGTCCACTCCTCCCAGTCATAATAATACCCACATTCCTCGAGGCAGCGGCCAAGGAGAGGGAGTTGCAGCCATTTTTAACTCTAGCCTGTTAATCAGCCCTAAACCTAAACTAGATTATAATTCATTTGAAAGCCTCGTTCTTAGTCTTTTACATCCGACCTGGAAAACCTGGCAGCCACTTTTATTTGTTATAGTGTGCCATGCTCCTGGCCTGTATTCTAAATTTGTATCTGAATTCTCAGAGTTTTTATCCAGTTTAGTTCTTAAATCAGATAAAGTTATTATTGTAGGCAATTTTAACATTCATGTCGACGTTGATAATGGCTCCCTGCTTACCGCGTTTATCTCATTATTAGACTCCATTGGCTTCAGTCAGGGTGTACATAAACCCACTCATTGTTTTAACCATACCCTCAATCTAGTTCTGACGTATGGAATTGAAATTGATAACCTAACAGTCTTTCCACAGAATCCTTCGCTATCAGATCATTATCTGATTACTTTTGATTTCTTTTTACTCGATTACACGCCACTCAGCAACACTTACTATACTAGATGTTTATCAGATAGTGCTGTCGCAAAATTTAAGGAAATGATTACTCCGTAGTTAAATTCAATACCAAGTCCTTCAGTAACAGAGGCTTCCCGTACAGACTTTAACCTCTCCCGAATTGATCATTTTGTCGATAGCGCTGTAGACTCGCTGCGAACAACACTCGACTCTGTAGCTCCTCTTAAAAAGAAGTTAACAAAGCAAAGAAAGTTGGCTCCTTGATATAACTCTCAAACCTGTAAGTTAAAACAAATATCGAGAAAGTTTGAAAGGAATTGGCGATTAACCAAACTGGAAGAATCTCGTTTAATTTGGGCAGACAGCCTCAAAATGTATAAGAGGGGCCTCCGTAATGCCAGAGCAAACTATTACTCAGCTTTAATAGAAGAAAACAAGAATAACCCCAGGTTTCTTTTCAGCACTGTAGCCAGGCTGACTGAGAGTCAAAGCTCTATTGAGCCTTGTATTCCTTTTGCCCTTAGCAGTAATGATTTTATGAGCTTTTTTAATGACAAAATTCTAACTATTAGAGGCAAAATTCATGACCTCCTGTCCCCAGATAGTAGGCCTACCTATCTAACCTCAAACACAGCTGTAAGACCTAAATATATTTAGATTGCTTCTCCCCAATTTCTCTTCAAGAATTGACCGCAGTGATTTCTTCATCTAAATCATCAACTTAGACCCCATCCCAACTAGGCTGCTTAAGGAGGTCTTACCTTTAGTTAACACTCATATATGTTAGATATGATCAATATATCCTTATTAACAGGCTATGTACCACAGTCTTTTAAGGTAGCTGTAATTAAACCTCTACTAAAAAAGCCCACCCTGGATCCAGAGGTGTTAGCCAACTACAGACCAACATCTAATCTTCCCTTTCTTTCAAAGATCCTTGAGAAAGTAGTCACAGACCAACTGTGTGATTTTCTCCATGATAACAATTTATTGGAGGAATTTCAGTCAGGATGTAGAGTGCATCATAGCACTGAGACAGCACTAGTTAAAATTACAAATGACCTTCTGATTGCTTCAGACAAAGGACTCGTCTCTGTACTTGTTTTATTAGATCTTAGTGCGGCGTTTGACACTATTGACCATCAAATTCTGCTACAGAGACTGGAGCACTTAATCAGCCTAAAAGGTTCTGCACTAAGCTGGTTTAAATCTTATTTATCTGATCGTTTTCAGTTTGTTGACCTTCATAATGAGTCATCCTTGTGTACTAAAGTTTGTTTTGGAGTTCTGCAAGGTTCTGTGCTCGGACCAATCCTATTTACTCTATATATGCTTCCTTTAGGCAACATCATTAGAAATCACTCTGTAAATTTCCATTGTTATGCAGATGATACACAGTTGTATTTATCTATGAAGCCAGAAGAAAGTAATCAATTAACTAAACTTCATAATTGCCTTAAAGACATAAAAACCTGGATGAGCACCAGTTTCCTGATGTTAAATTCAGACCAAACTGAAGTTATTGTTCTTGGCCCCAAACAACTCAGAGAGTCTTTATCTGATGACATAGTTTCTCTAGATGGCATTGCTCTGGCCTCTAGCACTACCGTCAGAAACCTCGGAGGAACATTTGATCAAGATTTGTCTTTTAATTTTCATTTAAAACAAACCTCACGGACTGCATTTTTTCCATCTGTGTAATATTGCGAAACGTAGGGCTATTCTGACCCGAAAAATTGGTCCACGCTTTTGTTACCTCAAGGCTGGATTACTGTAACTCTCTATTATCAGGTAGCTCTAGTAAGTCCTTAAAAACTCTCCAGCTAATTCAGAATGCAGCAGCACGTGTACTAACAGGAACTAAGAAACGAGATCATATTTCTCCTGTTTTAGCTTCTCTGCACTGGCTCCCTGTAAAATCCAGAACTGAATTTAAAATCCTACTGTTAACTTATAAAGCTCTAAATAGTCAGGCTCCGTCATATCTTAGAGAGCTCATAATGCCTTATTATCCCACCAGAATACTGCACTCTGAGAACGCAGGGTTACTCTTGTACCTAAAGTCTCCAAAAGTAGATCAGGAGCCAGAGCCTTCAGCTATCAGGCTCCTCTCCTGTGGAATCATCTTCCTGTTGCGGTCCGGGAGGCAGACACCGTCTTCACATTTAAGACTAGACTTAAGACTTTCCTCTTTGATAAAGCTTATAGTTAGGGCTGGCTCAGGCTTGCCTTGTACCAGCCCCTAGTTAGGCTGACTTGGGCCTAGTCTGCCGGAGGACCCCCCTGTAATACACCGGGCACCTTCTCTCCTTCTCTCTCTCTCTCTCTCTCTCTCTCGTATCCTATTACTGCATCTTGCTAACTCGGTCATATCGCAGCGGTGCCTGGATAGCGTGACGTGTGTGGTTGTGCTGCTGCTGTAGTCCTGCCAGATGCCTCCTGCTGCTGCTGTCATCATTAGTCATTAGTCATACTTCTACTGTTATTATACACATATGATTATTGTCACACATGTATACTGCCAGATATTAATATATACTTTGAACATATTGTACCACACTAGCCAGAACTATAACTATAATATTATTACTTTCATTAATGTTGTTGTAAGCTACTGTCATTACCGTCTGTCTTGCATCTCTCTCTCTCTCTCTCTGTCTGTCTCTCTCTCTCTCTCATTGTGTCATACGGATTACTGTTAATTTATTATGCCGATCTGTTCTGTACGACATCTATTGCACATCTGTCCGTCCTGGAAGAGGGATCCCTCCTCAGTTTTCTTCCTGAGGTTTCTACCGTTTTTTTTCCCCCGTTTAAAGGGTTTTTTTGGGGGAGTTTTTCCTTATCCGCTGTGAGGGTCCAAAGGACAGAGGGATGTTGTATGCTGTAAAGCCCTGTGAGGCAAATTGTGATTTGTGATATTGGGCTTTATAAATAAAATTGATGATTGATTAAAAGAATCAGAACAGGAATCGTTAAAATTCAAACAATGCCTGATCCTAGTGCTTTTTTTTAAAAAAAAAATCAATTCACATGAAAATTGCAATTCTTTTCTTCGATGATTCCGAATCGATTCATTAATCCAAAGAATCGATTTTTTTTTAAAAAAAAAAAAGAAAGAAAGAAAGAAAGAAAGAAAAGCACTAGGATCAGGCATTGTTTGAATTTTAACGATTCCTGTTCTGATTCTTTTAAGAGGTGGGTTCAAAATGTTTGCATTGTCTAAATGAGGTGAGTTGATTTTCAGCGGCTTCTTCGTTGTTTTTCGGCGGCTTCTTCCTTGTTTTACTGGCGGTTGATGGACTGCAAACCAAAGACGAAGCACGGATGAAAACTGTTTACAAACTGTTTAGGGGAATCGAAATTAAAACTTCTTAATGATTCTGATGAAACTGAAATGTTAGAACAGGTTCAATTCGATTCTCGATGCCCAACCCTAAGCAGCACTTTCAATTTATTTTTTGATATCTTGAATCTATTATTCTTGAAGTCACTGAGAATTCAGTTTTCATTTGTGCAAGTTAAGCATGAATAAATGTTACCTTAAGTTTGCCTTTGTATGTTTGATTATTGCAATCAGTTGATTTGACTTTTTCACATATAAAAATGACATAATTTTGAACATACTTTACTCTGCTTTCATGCCATAATTTTCCACACTGTCTCTTTTCGTACAAGCAGACTGGAGTAGAAATTAAACACCCCTATGTACTGAATCAAGAATCAATTTTTGAACCGGGAATCGTTTTGAATCAAGAATCGATTTTGAATCGAATTATGACCCCAAGAATCAAAATGGAATCGTGAGGTACCCAAAGATTCACATCCCTAGTCGTCATGGCTCAGGCAGGATGAAGATGGGGCCTCTGCGCAGTATGTGCTGCTCCTGAGAATCACCGGCCCAAACCTCCCGGCAGACACGTCCCCGGCAACGCTGAGCACAGCGAGAGTCTCCTGACAGTTTCATTTTTAATTCCAGCCAGGACAAAACAGGAGTTTTTTTCTCTTGTGTTCACTGAACAGTAAAGATTTGTAAAAGATTTGTTATCAGACTGCTTGTGGTCCCCACTTTATGCATGTTGTGGTCAACACAAGCCTGGCCTTAATACTAGTAACTTTAACTGGTAGGCCTACACACCTACATTTTGAATCTGTCATTACTGTGCCACTTCAATATTATTCAGTTTGGATTTGTTGGATCCATTTCGATCAGCACCCGCTGGGCGGTGCTGTGACAATAATATACCTGTTTATTTAAAGGCCACACTAATTGACACAGGTGTGTCGCATACTGGAGGTCTGTTGTTTTTGACCGTAGCATGGACTGTGTGATGACAGTGCTCTTTTTGTTGAATTTTGTGAACTCCAAGCGGTAAAATAAATGGATTGACATATCCGCTCAAAAGCCATATGAGTGTGGACGGCTGATTTTGTGAATTTTGAAATATATTGGTGTTTTTTACGACAACGGAGGACGAGAGCACGCCAGCCACAGGAGGAGCCACGCGTCCTTTAACAGAACCAAACAGTGCGTCAACATTAGTCAAAACAACCTCTTAAATTAATCATATAGAAAAGTTAAATTATAATCCCGACCTGTTCGTTGTTCATCACAACCTCGGCTCACGCTGGCTGACGGGGAGACCTGAGCATGTGTGTGTATATACACATTATATATATATATATATATATATATACACACACACACATATACATATATACACACATATACACATATATATATATACATATATATGTATGTATATATATATATATATATATGTATATATATATATATATATATATATGTATATATATATATATATATATATATATCTATATATAGATATATATATATATATATATATATACATATATATATACATATATATATATATATATATATATATATATATATATAGAGAGAGAGAGAGAGAGAGAGAGATATATATATATATATATATATATATATAATATATATATATACATATATATATATATATATATATATATATACATATATATATATATATATATACATATATATATATATATATATATATATATATATATACATATATGATATATATATGTCTTATATATACATATATATATATATATATATATATATATATATATACATATATATATACATATATATATACATATATATATATATACTTATATATATACATATATATATATATAGATATATATATATACATATATATATGTATATATGTGTGTGTATATATATATATATATATATATATATATATATATATATACATATATATATATATATATATATATATACATATATATATGTGTGTGTGTGTATATATATACATACATACATACATACATACAGTACAGGCCAAAAGTTTGGACACACCTTCTCATTCAATGCGTTTTCTTTATTTTCATGACTATTTACAGTGACTGTGTTTACAAGGTCTTCAGTATCCCGGTTTTGATTGGGTTTTTTAAGTATCCTGTTTTTGTGTTTGTGCATGTAAACACCATATCCTGAATTCAGAAACCGGGTTATGCCCTTTTCCCGGTTTCAAGAAACCCGGTTTTGCCACCTGGAGTACTCCGATAGAAGCCGGGATACTGGAGCATGTATACGCCTTATCCCGGTTTCATGAATGGTTCAACTACGTCACACAGCCGGCTGAAGAATGCCCTGCTCATTCTGAAGTTTTTTCTCCACTCTGAATCTGTAAACTCCATGAGAACGATCCTATCCCACCAGTCACAGCTATGTATTTTCATCCACTGTTGCCTTGTACTGCGTGGTGGCAGTGACAGCCGAATACCTATCAAAGTTGGTAATCAAAGTATCGAATATTTGTTGTCGCTCTCTCCTCCCATTGCTGAAGATGAAGTGGATGAGCCATAGCTGTAATGCGACGTGAGTATTTACTAATGCTAAGCCCGCCAGAAGCCACAGAGGTCTCATTTTTGTCTTACTTCTGAATATAATAAATATATCACATTTCCCGCTCATTCTGTTGCAAACAAAAGACGTAAAAGATGTAACACATACCTGCGCAGATAGGATGCAGTGATCAGAAAACGGGTTACTGGTATTTATCATGTATACAGGGATGTGAATAACCAGGTTTCTCTATGTTCCATGTAAACATCATATCCCAGATATGCTCAAAGCCGGGATAAGCCTCAAAACCGGGATACTAAAGACCTTGTAAACACAGTCATTGTAGATTCTCACTGAAGGCATCAAAACTATGAATGAACACATGTGGAGTTATGTACTTAACAAAAAAAGGTGAAATAACTGAAAACATCTTTTATATTCTAGTTTCTTCAAAATAGCCACCCTTTGCTCTGATTACTGCTTTGCACACTCTTGGCATTCTCTCCATGAGCTTCAAGAGGTAGTCACCTGAAATGGTTTCCACTTCACAGGTGTGCCTTATCAGGGTTAATTAGTGGAATTTCTTGCTTTATCAATGGGGTTGGGACCATCAGTTGTGTTGTGCAGAAGTCAGGTTAATACACAGCCGACAGCCCTATTGAACAACTGTTAAAATTCATATTATGGCAAGAACCAATCAGGTAACTAAAGAAAAACGAGTGGCCATCATTACTTTAAGAAATGAAGGTCAGTCAGTCCGGAAAATTGCAAAAACTTTAAATGTGTCCCCAAGCGGAGTCGCAAAAACCATCAAGCGCTACAACGAAACTGGCACACATGAGGACCGACCCAGGAAAGGAAGACCAAGAGTCACCTCTGCTTCTGAGGATAAGTTCATCCGAGTCACCAGCCTCAGAAATGGCAAGTTAACAGCAGCTCAGATCAGAGAGCAGATGAATGCCACACAGAGTTCTAGCAGCAGACCCATCTCTAGAACAACTGTTAAGAGGAGACTGCGCGAATCAGGCCTTCATGGTCAAATAGCTGCTAGGAAACCACTGCTAAGGAGAGGCAACAAGCAGAAGAGATTTGTTTGGGCCAAGAAACACAAGGAATGGACATTAGACCAGTGGAAATCTGTGCTTTGGTCTGATGAGTCCAAATTTGAGATCTTTGGTTCCAACCGCCGTGTCTTTGTGAGACGCAGAAAAGGTGAACGGATGGATTCCACATGCCTGGTTCCCACTGTGAAGCATGGAGGAGGAGGTGTGATGGTGTGGGGGTGTTTTGCTGGTGACACTGTTGGGGATTTATTCAAAATTGAAGGCACACTGAACCAGCATGGCTACCACAGCATCCTGCAGCGACATGCCATGCCATCCCATCCGGTTTGCGTTTAGTTGGACGATCATTTCTTTTTCAACAGGACAATGACCTCAAACACACCTCCAGGCTGTGTAAGGGCTATTTGACCAAGAAGGAGAGTGATGGAGTGCTGCGGCAGATGACCTGGCCTCCACAGTCACCGGACCTGAACCCAATCGAGATGGTTTGGGGTGAGCTGGACCGCAGAGTGAAGGCAAAGGGGCCAACAAGTGCTAAACACCTCTGGGAACTCCTTCAAGACTGTTGGAAAACCATTTCAGGTGACTACCTCTTGAAGCTCATGGAGAGAATGCCAAGAGTGTGCAAAGCAGTAATCAGAGCAAAGGGTGGCTATTTTGAAGAAACTAGAATATAAAAGATGTTTTCAGTTATTTCACCTTTTTTTGTTAAGTACATAACTCCACATGTGTTCATTCATAGTTTTGATGCCTTCAGTGAGAATCTACAATGTAAATAGTAGATTATAGAATAGATATAGTAGATAATAGAAAATAAAGAAAACGCATTGAATGAGACGGTGTGTCCAAACTTTTGGCCTGTACTGTAAATGTTTCTCTGAATAATAATGTATGATATAGTTTTTCCGCAAAAAATTCAATTATCTTGTTAAAATCCTTAAAATGACATCTACACCTTCTCCCTCATTAAAAATGCTAGAATCTATCAATATGCCAATTTTATTCTTCATCCCAAAGGTTTCACTGTTAAGTCCATTCTCAGTGTATGTGCACTGGAGGCTTCAAGTTTCCACATCACACTTGTGTGAGTTGAACATTGGACCATGACTGGCTTCTAAAATATTTGTGATGTCACAAATCATGCTTGTAGCCCTTCCAAAGAATAAACGACATATTTAAGTTTTTGGCTTTTGATATGCAGACATATTTTAATTAAATGGTTCAAACACAGGCTACATAAGCCACCAACATAGGCTCGTAGCCCTAGTCCTTAAAATCATATGAACATTTTCAGCAGATAAATGTGAAAACAGCCTTCGAGTGTCAAGCTCTGCACATACATCATTCTACACAGTGAGGCTCAAACATTCATCTGTAGGAACAAGAAGAAAACACTTTTTTGAGTGGAGGAGGATTAAGTTATTATAAACCATGGTTTTTAAAACCTTACAACCTGCACCTGACCCCCTATGAGAGCCAACCCATCCCGCAGCGCCGCTGTCCGAGGTGCTGAACAGGTACTGTAGGCCAGATGCTGCAGAGAAATCCGTATTAACAAGAGGCAGAAGAAAATAAAATAAATCCAATTAAATGACATATTTGATGCCACAGAGTAATTCTGTGAACTGACAAGGAATGACCAGTGTGTGTGTGTGTGTGTGTGTGTGTGTGTGTGTATGTGTGTGTTTCTGTAAGTTATTTCTAACTTACTCAGAACGCTGCTGTGTCACTCTCTGACCCGCCCCACCCGACTTGCGGGTTGCTTGTCAACACACACATCACTATTGGCAGGTGTATAAGTAAACAAACAAACAACAACAACCACAAAGATCATTATTCAGTCTCATATTACATTTGTGGGAAGTTATTACAGTTTAGATTTTCACCTTCCCACATGTAATAATTTCCTGCAAATGTAATAGTTATTACATTTGCGGAAAATTGTGTGTTACGTTTGTAGTAGGCATCTGCTATTACATTTGTGGGAAATGTATTACATTTGCGGGATTATTACATTCAAAGCTGCAGATTTGTATTACATTTGTGGTTTATTACATTTGTGGGCGGCTATTACGTTTGCGGGTGTAACAGTCCTCTAGTAGGACCTGTGCTTACAGCCCAGCACTGTGCAACTCGGCATTTGCCAGAGAACACCAGAATTGGCAGGTCCACCATTGGCACCCAGTTCTCTTCACAGATGAGAGCAGGGGTACACTGAGCACATGTGACAGGCGTGAAAGAGTCTGGAGACGCCGTGGTGAACGTTATGCTGCCTGTGACATCATCAAGTATGAGCAGTTTGGCAGTGGGTCAGTGATGGTCTGGGGAGGCATATCCTCGAAGGGTCTCACAGACCTCCATGTCACAGCCAACAGTATCCTGATTGCTGTTAGGTACTGGGATGAAATCCTCAGAGCGACTGTCAGATGTTATCCTGGCTTCCTCCTGGTGCAGGAAAATGCCCAGCCTCACGTGGCCAAAGTGTGTAGGCAGTTCCTGGATGATGAAGGCATTGATGCCATTGACCCATTGGCCCTCTTGTTCCCCTGACCAAAATCTAATTGAGCTCCTATGGGAGGTTATGCATCGGTGCATCAGTTGTTGCCAGGTACCGCCACAAACTGTCCAGGAGCTCACTGATGCCCTGATCCAGGTCTGGGAGGAGATCCCCCAGGACACCATCTGCAAACTTATCAGGAGCATGCCCAGATGTGGTCAGGAGTGCATACAGGCACGCGGGGGCCATACATACTAATGAGTCACTGTGATGGAGCGGCCTGATCACTGACTGTGGGCAGCGCACACACGCACGAATATGTGTACGTACGCGCGCGCGCGCACACACACACACACACACACACACACACACACACACACACACACACACACACACACACACCCCCTGCTACCTTTCTGCCTCATGAAATGACTCGCGCATCTCTCTATTTTATCTCTTTCCCCGCTGTTTAGTAGCGCAGCCAAGGGTGCACACTTGGGTAATCTACTTTCCTCTTTTATGCATACATTTATCAGTTTATGGACGCTGACTTACCAGGTGACGGTGTGATGAGTGTTCACCTCGTATCTCCTGATTAGTCGGTCAAACCAGGGCTTCCGGTATAACTGTTTGAGCGTCGTGAGTTTCCTTGGTCACATGACCTGTCACATGATTTACGTTGCTGAGATTTTTCTAATTTATTAGTTTTCTGCAAATATATCTGGTTTTGGGATTTAAAGTGAATATTTCTGAATATGTATTTAATTCCTGTTTATGACGTTTATGTACTGAGAGTGATTAATACTTTAGTTGAAGAAGGGTTGAATTTATTGTATTTTTTTCCCTGTATTGTTATGCATGATGGGAATGGCTTCAGGTTTAAAAGGAGCGGTTCAGCTCAGGTAATGGCAGTCTTGGTCTGGTTGCAGAGAAGGCAACATCTTGGATTCACCTGTGTATTGGACTGTGAGTTTCTTTCCCTCTTCTGAGTTTTTCCTGATTATTGAGGTTTGTTGAAGAACTTTTTTGAAATAGTTTTTTGTATTCAAACTTTTTGCATTTCTTTTTGTATTTTATTTTTTTCGTAAATAACTCACAATTTGCACCTTGGGAGGCCGACAAAATCAAAAGCCAAAACTTGATTTTTCGACTCTGCCTGTGTTTTTGGAGTTTTTGAAGAGTTTTCAATAGAGCCCCGCTACAGTCACATTATGAGTTGCCATGATAAAATGAACACCAGCTGAATCAGCCTGTGATTTCAATTTTTTACTTTGATTTTTGGTGTGATTTTGAATCCAGCCCTCAGTGGGTTGGTGAGTTTGGTTTCCATTGATGGTTACTGCATCATTTTGTTTCACAACATTTGTTCATCAAGGTCTGATGTGTGATTTTAGTGTTCCCTTAATTTTTTGGAGCAGTCTGTATAATGACACACACAAAAAGACATTGCAATGCAAACTAGAAATTGGCTCCTGCTTTAACATTTCTTGTAAATAACACACACAGATGACAGCTACGTCCCTCACATGCATTTATTATTAAAATCTATAAATGTCAAAGCCCACAGGTTACAAACACGGATAATGTCTGGATTCGTTTATGATTACATTGAATCAGGTGGAAAAGAGTGTCATTATTGATGGACAGTGGGTTGATTTTTTTTACAGCAGAAAGAGCTCATATGAATGGGATTTCTTCCTACAATGGGTTTGTTCTGTGCATGATTGACAGACAGCAGTAGAATTACTTTTGTAGCGGTGCACAGGAGCAGTGTGTCAGTCTGCTGTCAACCAGAGAGCAGCTAGGAGGAGACATGAATTAGCTGCTAACTGGGCTCACTGCACATGTCTAAGAGTTCTTCTGTGGCACCTTCATGGTCACCTGACAACACAGACAAAAAGATAGCTAATTCTCAGGAGTTCAAGGTGTAGAATATTTAGTTGTTGTGTATCTCAGTGTATTATCAATCACATATTCAAATAAATATTGTTAACTCAACTCTTGGGACTAATTTAGTTTCAGACTGGAAATTAGTGCTATTCTGAACGTAACATCAATTCTAAAGGAATACTAACAATGTTTCCGAATTGTAATATTATATTGCTGACAGATCATGTCTAATGATGTTAAAGCTGATAAAGACTGACATCGGCATTAGCATTAGCTTTGCATCCTGGAAGCCCTGATTCAGAGCAATTCATCTGATAAGCTTAACATATTTATGATAGTTTTTTTTTTTTATAATTACCGTCTTGACTTCGGTGTAGTTGTCCAGGCCATACTCTCCAAGCTCTCTGCCATTACCAGAAGCCTTGTAACCTCCAAACGGAGCCTGAGCCCCAAACACATCATAACAGTTGATCCTGCAGAGGAACATAAAAACATGCATTAAACTCTACAATGTTTGGGGATAGACAACCTGCATCCATCTATTAGGGGTGCAACAATACACGTATTCGTATTGAACCGTTCGATACAATGGTCTCGGTTCGGTAGGCACTATGAAACGAACAATACGCAATTTTATTTATTTATTTTATCAACTTCTGACGATGCGCTCTATGCTGAAAGCTCAGTGGATCTGCGCTCGACTATGCCGCCTTAGGCAGCATAGTCGAGCACAGATCCACTAAGCTGCGCCTCTCACATTCATTCAGACCAAAACAAGCTGCTGAGACAGAAGCTACATGCGAAGCTAGCTCGTTGCAACATGGCTAATGCCTCAAATATACCTGAAATCGAAGATCCTCCACCATCCTTCAGATCTGGCGTGTGGAACTACTTTGGTTTTCGTTTTAAGTATGACCCTGATGGCAAGCGTGTCGTGGACAAAAATACAACGGTATGTCGCAAGTGTCACACAACGATAAACTACAACAGTGGAAATACAACAAACATGACAACACATTCACGCCGACATCACCCCGATGCGAAAATAGGTGGAACCAAACAAAAACAAGGAGCGACAACAACACACAGGCTACAAACTTTACCCGGGGCATTTAGAGAGCCATTAGCACATGATTCAAAGAGGGCAAAAGAAATCGACCGGGCGATTGCTACTTTTATTGCTGTCGACATGCGACCCTTTTCTGTTGTGGAAAACGCCGGGTTTCAGGACATGCTGCGGACACTTGAGCCCCGTTACAAGATTCCTTCACGAACCTATTTCACCGATACTGTAGTTCCTGCTTTGTACAACAAGACAAAAGCCTAATTTGAGACAGCAGTGTCCGTAGCACCCGCTGTTGCTCTGACCTCAGATGGCTGGACGTCAAGAGCTACACAGAGCTACCTGACTGTTACGGCACATAGGGAGCTATTTCTTTGTAATATATACTCTGCTGCTAAGAATGCACCACAGAAGATGGGTGATTTAAAAAAAATGGGGCAGGTATAGCTGCACCAGATACATTTAATTTAATTTAAAAACTGTACTTTTGAGTTGAAACAAAAATGTTGATAATTTTAATAAACTACAAGTAAAAAAAGGCATGGAAATTTCTCTTTTTTTGTATCGAAAAAATATTGAACCGTGACACTAAAATATTGAACCGAACCGAACTGTGAATTTTGTGTATCGTTGCACCCCTACCATCTATCCATGTGTATGAATCGTAAATGGACCTGCACTTGTATAGCGCCTTTTTAGGCTTCCGACCACTTTACACTACTAGACACATTCACACACACACATTCATACACTGGTGGCCGAGGCTACCAAGCTCAGTTTATTAACACACTCACACACCGATGGAACAGCCATCTCAGGAGCAATCAGTATGCAGACATGCACACTGGAGGAGCTGGGGACCGAACCGCCGATCTTCTGATTGGTGGAAGACCTGCTCTACCTCTAAGCCACATCGATTTGAATGCACCATAGTTTTAATAATGAGGATAGATAACTTGACAGCTCCCCAAAAGTGAAGCAAAATACATTTTAATCACCCCTTGGTGTCCAGCTGCAGCGTAGGTCATAAACCCCACCCCAGGTGAGCAGATGGGACGTGGGCCAAAATAAAAACTCAAAGTACACATCAAATAAATTTTTCCCAAAAACTGTTTCTGTCATTTTATGTAGTCCTCCTAAACCTCTCAGTGCTGCCTGGTGTATCTGGTACCTTCTTCCTAACCTCAGTAGGGTGAATAGGCAGTTATCTGAGCAGCATCTGGTATAAACATGCTTTATGCAGGGTAGATGAGCACCTATAGTGCATTCAGCTAAATTAACCACTCTTTGCAGGGCCTTGTGGTCCTGTTTGGTGCTGTTCCCGTACCAGGCAGTGATGTTCCTCGTCAGCATGCCTTTGATGGTAGAGGAGTAAAAATTCCTCAGTATTTGAGGGGATACCCGGAATTTCCTCTGGCATCTCCAGTGAAACATTCACTGCCTTGCTTTTCTCACCACTGAGTCAGTATGCAACACCCAGGTCAGGCTCTCGCTGATGTTGACACCAAGGTATTTAAAGTTATCCATCCTCTTCACTGTGGACCTGTTGATACTAAGGGGAGCGTAGTCCTTTTGCTGCTGTTGTTGTGCTGTGCTGACATTCAGAGTAGGTTGTTATCCTAACACCAGCTGGTCAGGTCTTCAGGTAGGTGTTTTTATTGTTTTCTGTGATGAATCCCACCACAGCTGTGTGGACAGCAAACTAAATGACGGTGTTGGAGTCAGAAGTGGCTACATTTGATGTAAATACTGCAGATATTGTGAAGCAAGGACAACAGAATTCACCTTCTCTGTAAACTAAATTCCTCTTCTGTCAGTCCCATCATTCTCTGTCGTTTCTATCAGTCTTTTAGTGAGAGCCTCCTGTGGTTTTCATTTATCTGCTGATTTCTCAGCCTCACATAGAAAGACAGAAGCAGTCTCAATAGCATTGTTAAAATCTGCTCTAAGATCACAGAAGTGACACAACGGGACTTGGCTGTTTTTTGCAAATAAATCCTCCTGAAAGCCACAGGTATTTAGGCTTCTTCTGGAGAAGAATCCTCTGTTGCCATCAGGACGTCATTATTCAAAATCTTTTATTCCCTCTATTAGTCTTTTAAAATCTCTGTAAATATTTTTATTGCTTTTTAATTTTATTGATAACCAGTCTATTAACTTACAATAATAATAATAATAATAATAATAATAAATAACAATTATTATTGTTGCTGTTGTTTATAGATTCTTTTATTCCACTGAACTTCTTAGCATATTTTTTTTATCTTTGATTTTTATTTATGTGCCTACATGTAACTGTATGTTTTAGTCTGAGTGCAAGGCAAGCTGTTCAAACAAATTGCCCCTGGTGGGATTAATAAAGTTGTCTGAATCTGAATCTGTCAGTTGTGTGTGTACCCTCCTTGAATTGTTGTTCCACTTGCTTCCTGTAGTCCCTGTTTGCCTCTGTTACTGCTCTTCTTGCATTTTAAGCTGCCGCTTTACAGGCGTCCATGTTTCCAGACTGCAGTCCTAATTTGTAAACTTCAGTGTTTGTTTATGGCATCCCGAATGTTTCTGATTGATGTGTATGTATGTATGCATTGATGTACTGATGTATGTATGTATTGATGTATGCACTGATGTATTGATGTATGTATGTATTGATGTATGTATGTATGCATACATGCATACATACATACATACACACATACATACATCATCAATCCATGCTTTTATAACAAACAGATATGATATCTTGGCTAAAACTGTCAACATTAATATTCTTGCATTGTCTAAATCTAATGTATTTAGGTGGAGAGCTAGGGATTTTAATTTTCCAAACACAAAATATAACAGAATGGTCACTTAAACAGTCAGCCATAACACCCGATTTGATTATTCTTTCCGGATTGGTAACAAGTATCCAGTCTAACAGAGAGGAAGAACGAATATCAACTCTGGTTGGTTCGTTAATTGACTGAGTTAGATTTATACTGCTGAATAAGTTTTGATGACTGGAAGAGGAACGGTCAAGCCAATTAATGTTGAAGTCACCTAGGATTATCATTTCATTGTGTTTCTTGAGAGAAGTAATAGTGGACAAAATGCACATTGTAGAGTCACTTGGAGCAGATAAAGGGCTATAAATGTTGCCAATAGTTAAATGTTTGTTTTCATGGAGACTAATGAAAATAAAAATTCATTCAAAATTAAGTGGTTCTACAGTAGGAGTAACACGCTCAGCAACAAGATTTGCAGCAACATATGTGGCCACCCCACCTCCTCTAGTAAAAGTTGGTAAGACACAAAACAAGCACACACACAAACAGAAACAAAAAAAGGTCAAAATGGCCAAACAATTGACCCAGGACCACATGGGCCCATAGGTTTTGGATAATAAGCCAAAACCACAATCAATCAGAAGTGCTGATCTATTTCATTGGAAAGTTTTATAAATGTAGCTTAGAGAAGTCAAAATTAAAGAAACAAAAAGCCAGAGCCTTATGAAATAAAGGAGGCTGCTGCTTATAAATAACTATGATAGCCGGATAACAAGACTCAACAGAAAACTTGCAGTGCAATAACAGTTTTAATAAGAAGTGAAAGAAAATCATCCCTCAGGGGGAACGCCAAAATTACTTTACAACACTTTACGACAGCTGGATATAAACAGAAAACTAAAAATACTCATGAGTCTACTGAATATAAACAATACAATCACAGCAACAAAAAATAACAGAAAAAAACAACAATGGAAGGCAGTATCACTGAACAACTTCAAAAGTCACTGACCGTAAAGCCAAAGAGTGTCAACTTGGAGTTATAGCGGGACGGTTTCACCAACTCCATGGCAGAAAGCAGACTGAAGCCAGCCATCGGTATCAGCAAAAGTTTAACGTTAAGTTGAAGAGTTCGTGGGGGAGTTCATGGAGGAGTTTATAGGCGGCATGAAAGTGGCTTAAGCAGCTTTGTGATTGCTGAATTTTTGTTCATTGCCATCGACCCACACACACAAAGTGCAGGGTTATCGGAGGGAATACTTTAATTTAAGCTCCTGGAGCCTGTGTTTCACCAGGTTGAAGGACCAGCGCCTCCTCGTCAGGTCTGCACTGTAGTCGGGGTAAATGAAGCCTCGGGCTGGATCTGTCATTCTGACGGAAAGTAGGGGTGCAATGAGCCCTCTCGATGGCCGGTAGAAACAACGAGATCCACTTTTAAGTCAAAATATACCAGCATGTCGATTTTTGACTGCTGGATGGAATCAGATAAAGTTTTCAGCTGGCTGATGGATCCATTGTGTGGAGACTTAGGCCTCTAGTTTCGCAGACCGGGCGAGGCGGAGGCACAGCACACCTGCGCTTCGCCAACTGGGTGTGGCCAGGCGGATTTTGCAAGTTTGGCACACCGTGCGCGCTGGTGCAGCTACTCCTCTTTCCCACCTCCGTCCCTCCTACCTGCACAAGTCGGAAAGAGGGAGGAGAGAAGGCGTGGAGTGGGTTTTACACATCCGATTCACATCACACCAATCAAATGAGCCCCTCTCCTCGCCCTTTAATGCGCCGTGCGAAGGCGTAATGAGAGAGTTTACTCAATTCGCCATGGCAGAAGAGAGCAGCAGTGTCAGACGGCCAAACTTCTCCCAGGAGGAAACTGATGTTTTGGTCCGAGAGGTCCAAGCTCGCAGTATCCGAATATACGGAACTGCGAGCAGACCTCCACAGGCTGATGATGCAAAGGTAGCCTGGGAGGAGGTCACCACAATTGTAAATCAATGTTGCGTTTCTCTCGTGTGCGTGCTCTCTCTTTCTCTCTCGCAGTCTCACTCTATTTCTTTTCTTTTGACTTTTCTAAGATGACAGATGCTGAATATATACTCCCTATCTGATGTTGTGGTTGTTTGTGGTTGGCTGAGAGGGATGTGAACTTATTAGTTTGCAGCTGTGTTAATCAAATCAGGTTGGGTTTCCATTACGCGTGCCAAATGTGCCAAATGGTGCCAATCCCCTTTGATCTGACATCAGATGTGAGGGGACAGTTGCTATAGAGATACATTTATGTGCTGATTGCAGATGGTTGCATTGAATAGTGGTTTTTGTGGGTATTTATTGCATCGTTAATGTGCCTGACATTCTGGAAACCTGCCTGTGAGGTTTTGGTGACGTGTGCGCACTGTCCGCCAGTCAGCCAAACTTCGACTTACACCGGCTGCGCTGACAGTAGACCTGGATTCAGCTGGCGAGCTTTTAGCGCACCTTTGGCGAAGCCTTTTGGCACGAAACTGTTACTGCGCCAAGCTGGATCTGTCGACACCTCCCCCGGCTGTGCCGCCACACCCATCTCAGCGCACCTCGATCTGCTAAACTACCAAACTGAGCGCGCCTCAGGTTGTGCTGCTCAAAACTAGCTCTGCACGAGGTTTCGCCACCCTGCGCCGCGCTGGGAAACTAGAGGCCTGAGGCTTGAAAGTTTCACAAGTGAAAAAATAATAATCAGTCCAAACAGCAGACACAGTTGTTCAACTGCCAAATATTTAAAAATGATTATTTAGAAGTGATGTGAGTTGGAAGCCATGAAACGCCACAAGTTCAGGAAGAAAAGGCAAGCAGACACCAGCTCAGAACAGCTTACTCTCTCTGTGGCCGTATTTCCACCATTTTTTTTCTTTTTTCTCTCAAGGCTCCATCGTGGTACCCATCTTATTTGCCCTATGCCTCTGCGAACCAGATAAGTTGCAGTTACAGTTAACATCATGACCAAATTAGTTGTTCCTACAAAGACGAGAGAGGAGATGCTTGAAAAAATTCATGAGGCACATATAGGAATGTGCAAGAGACATCCTGTTTTGGCCAGGAATGGCAAAACAAATTGAAGAAGTTGTGCAGAAATGTGCAGTGTGCAACAAACACAAAAACAACGATCCCAGAGAGCCCTTGACACCTCATCCAGTTCCTTTAAGAGCGTGGTCAAAAGTTGGAATAGATCTCTTCCATTTCAATAATGCAGAGTACATCATGTGTGTCGACTACTACTCAAAGTACCCAGAGATTTCAAAATTAAGTGGTACTACAAGCAAGCACATCATTACGGCACTTAAGTCTGTTTTTGCCAGACATGGTGTACCTGATGAACTTTTTTCTGACAATGGGAGACAGCTGATAAGTGCAGAAATGCAAGACTTTGCGACCCGCTGGGAGTTCAAACACTCTACCTCGAGTCCAGAGTTTCCACAGTCAAATGGACAAGCCGAGAGAGCTATACAAACAGTGAAGAATCCATTGAAAAAAGTACAGGAAAGTCTCAAAGACCCACATCGCTCTTTTGGAGTACAGAAACACGCCTTTGGAAGGAGTAGGCTACTCTCCTGCGCAGCTGCTTATGGGAAGGAGGCTGAAGACAAAACTACCTGTGTCAAGGAACCTGTTAAAGCCAGGAGTGTACACACATGTACGGAGCAGATTGATGAACAGACAAAAGAAGCAGAAACGCTACTTTGACCGTGGAACAAGGAGATCCCTGTGGTGGGAGAAGGAGAAAGAGTAAGAGTCAGACAGCAGAACCAAATACAACCTGCTGTCATACTGAAGAGACATGATCAGCCAAGGTTGTACATAGTACAGACTGACAATGGGCAAATCTACAGAAGGAACAGGAGACACATTTTGAAAACCAAGAAAACCTCAAGATCCCCACAAGCACAACATGAGACTTTTGACAGTGGTCATGATTCTTTGCCACTGATGGAGAGCGGCCAGCAGAAACTGAACCAGAACAGAGTGACTACCAAGAAAGTCACATGCCTGCAAGGTCTCTACCACAAACACCGAAGTCATCAGTGATAAAAGAGACTGTGAGCACTGATAATCGTGCAAAAACCTCACGTTTTGGTAGACCTATAAGAGTTCCCCTTAGGTACCAGGAGTAATAGCTGAAACTATGTTCTGTTAGGTTCTAAACTGTTTTATTGAGAAGAACTGAAAAAAAAAAACAATCTAAAGAAAGGGAGATGTTATGTATTATGTTGTAGTACTGGAGTCACCACTAAGTGCTGTGCTGTATATGTTGAAGCTGCACTAATAAACACTGTTCAGTCTGATTCAAGCCGTCTCCTTCTTGAGTCCCATATATTACAGTCTGGGTCTCTTAGTTCAGTGACAATGTGTTCCATCCTTTTGGCAATAACTGACGCAAATAATTTGTAATCCGTATTTAAAATAGATATTGGCCTATATGAACTGCATTCTCCCTTCTCCTTGCCCTCTTTGGGAATAATAATAAATAATAATAAATTACTGCTTCATTCCATGACTGGGGCATCTGACCCTCTTTAAGGGTGTAGTTAAAGCATCTGAGGAGCATTGGCATCAACTCTGGCTTGAAAGTTTTATACCATTCACCGATGAAGCCATCAGATCCAGGTGCTTTATTTGCCTTAAGTCGGGAGATAGCATTATTCAGTTCAGTAATGGTTATCTCTGTATTCAGTGCACTGTTTTGGCTTTCTCCTATTGAGGGAAGATCAGAGAGTTCAGGAACTGATCAATTATTGAGATATCGGGTTTATTAGGTTGGGCTATTAGGCCTTTGTGGTAGGTTTCAAATGTTTGCTGAATTTCTTCTAATTTGTAACACATTTTATTATTGTTTGGATTTCTTATTTTGTAAATTGTCCTCTCAGCTTGTTGTTTACGTAATCTCCAAGAGAGAAGCTTTATAGCCTTAGGGCCAGTTTCATAATACTTTTGTTTGGTGAACCTCATTTTCCTCTCAATTTCTTCAATCACAGATCTTATTAATTTCTTGTTGGATACACTTTAATTGGGCCAAAACTTGTGGATCTCTTCAAGTAGCATGTTGAGTTTCTAAGTTTCTCATTTGTAACTGCAGGTCTGAGAAGTGTCTTTGTTTTTCCTTTTTCCTAAAAGCTGTGTAAGTTATGGGTTTACCTCTTAGTACTGCCTTCCAAGCATCCCACATATTGGGTGATACTGATACATTATCATTATTTTGCAGGTACTCTTTTAATTCTTCCGTTATGTATTTCACACACTTTTTATCATTCATTAGACTGGTATTTAACCTCCATAGTGTGTCCTTCTGTATATTATCTAAATGCAGTGTGAGGTACACTCCGGCATGGTCCGAAACATCTCTGACACCGATCTCACATTCACTTATCCTGTGTCTATCTATGATTGGGATGAAAAAATAATCCAGTCGGGAGTATTCTGCATGACAAGGGGGAGTAGTAGGTAAATTGTCTGTCTGAGGGATGTCCCTCCAAACTACATCGTTCCTTCAACAGTTTCCGCATAGTTGATGAGTTTTGGTTTTGCTTTTTTATAGAGTCAAGTTTATGTTGTATCTCGATATTCCAGTCACCCCCACAGATTAAGGTTCCTGATAACTCTTGGGTTAGTAAATTAAAGTTACAATGTGTAATTTACGTGGTTGTTTATTAGCAAATATCAACTATTGCTTTCATAAAATATATATATATATATATATATATATATATATATATATATATATTTACTAAAGTGTAATGCAATTCACATACAAATGGAAGCCCTCTCATAGGCTTAAGGCCAAAACACACCAGCGCCGTATGACGCGCATCAAAACAGCCGCCCCCATTATTTTCTATTTACAAACCCACACGCGTCGACGTGCCGCACCGCGGCACTTTACGCTATTGTCCTATTTTTCCAGTGTTGCCGCCCTTGAAAAAGCGCTATTTTGTACTTCCCAGCCTAGCGGACTGGAGTGTGCAACAGAAATCCGGTTGACGCCCCGCAGCGCAACGCTTTTTGTGTGTGTTGGGGGTGGCACTTGACTCGCGTCAATGACACCGCCGTCATATGACGCCGCCGGTGTGTTTTGGCCTTTAGAATGATTTCTCTATATACACACAAGCAGGGCGCAGTCTGCTGGAGGCTGCCCTCTTGCGTCGCCATATTTGAATACAGTGGCCGAAAGGGATATACGCGCTTCGCCTTTCGCGTTTACCTAGAACTTGCCATCACTGGAGACGGTTAAGGTGAAGATCAATCCGGGGCGCTTCTGCGTGAACCTGCTTTGTACTTTTATGATTCTGTAGCACTTTAAATGGAGGACCACACATGTTTTACCCCGTGAGAGGGAAACCACGCCACCAAATAAAAGAAAAAGATCAGATAAGTGAGGACGGGACAAAACGTGAGTGAATATCGCGTTGCTTATTCCAGGTGGAAAGAACTCCTGAAGGAGGATTTCACAAGGGATGCGGAGGTTGCCTGCTTTCTGCTAGACAGGTGATTCAATCTGATATTTTAAAATCGTTTTGGCTTCATGTTTGCAACTACTTTTCCCTCTCGTCTAAGTTCGAGTGATGGCTACGTTTACGTGCTAACCTTATCCTAGCCTTGGCTAACGTTATCCCAGAGCTACAGCTAAATGGTTAGCCTAGCCTACAGCCTAATCTGTTGATTCCTCTCGCGCTGCTGCGAAGGCTGCCACCCTCTCCTCCTCCTCCGAGACACACCTCTTCGCCTACCCGTTCCTGCACCGCCTCTACCCCCTCGCCCCCTTCCTCTCCCTGGTCTTCCTCATCTCCCTCTCCCTCTTCCTCATCTCCCTGTGTCCTGCGGAAGAACACTTTGGAAACGCATATATTATAATCGTACCAACCTATATTTGCTGCACTGTGCCATGACTATCACATAAAACGTGTTATTTTAGCATTACTGTGCTAATGTTTGCTCATGTTACCAAAACAATTAGAAATAAAACACTCCTAACATATAGGAGGAGGAGGAGAGGGATCCCTCCTCAGTTGCTCTTCCTGAGGTTTCTACCGTTTTTTTTCCCCCGTTAAAGGGTTTTTTTTGGGGAGTTTTTCCTTATCCGCTGCAAGGGTCCTAAGGACAGAGGGATGTTGTATGCTGTAAAGCCCTGTGAGGCAAATTGTGATTTGTGATATTGGGCTTTATAAATAAAATTGATTGAACTGATTGATATATCTCACAGATAACCTATATCTCACTGGTAAGGTATAACAAATCGTAACATGGTTTAGATTCCTAAATAAATATTCACCTCATCGCTAGATACTCCTGAAAATCTCGAAAAACTCTGCTGTCTGCACAAGGCTTTTTGTCCTACGAGGCCACCGTCACTTACCCAACGGGAGGGTGAGTGAGTGAGCGCGAGTGAGCGCTGCAATCTAGAATCTGAACACTGATGTCACTGTTACTCACCATTTTTACACACTGAGGCTTTAAACATTTTTTTAAATAAAAGATATATCATGACCTGGTGGCATATACACGTTGCACATCTTGCCTTTAACTAAAATAAAGTGTCCTTCCTTATCTTTAATTTGAGTAGTTAATTCAAAATTTACCTTATTAGGAAGGAATGTAGCCACTCCCCTCTTTGTCCTGATTTGTGGGATGAGTGAAATGTATTCATGTACCCTTTTTTTTTTTTTTTTTAATTTTTCATGCTCATGTCCCCCTTTTTTAAGATTAGTTTTTTTCAGGATATACGCAGCATTTTGCAATAAGTTTAATATCACATTGTAACCTGACTTATGTATCTTAATAATATCAAATCATGAGGCCTCTGGTGATTCCAACCCCTACAAAAGCACACACCTCTTCCCTTTTTTTCCTCAGAGTCCTCTGTTCTGTCACATCCATATAGGGGAAAGGAGTCACCTGGTGAAATGTCGCTGTCCGGTATCTCAGGACAGGGCCAAGTTTCTGTGAAACAAAGTCCATTACAGTTCCTGATATCCTGCTCGAAACTGATGTGGGTGCAGAGATCGTCCAGTTTATTATCCAGTGCCTGTATGTTAGCTCATAGGTTGAGATCTGAGCTGGTGTTTGATCCCTCCACGTTTGCCTCCGTGCCTCCTCAGATGCAGAGGTGGATGCAGAGATGGTCTTGCTTGTCCATGCAGTCAGGATTGTAGCTGGAGCTCATCTTTCCCACTTTTCCCTAATGTCCTTAATTTCCACTGGCCAGTTAGCAAAGTCAGCAGGAGGAGAGTTCACAAAGCGGTGAGTTGATTTAATTATCCTGATGAGTGACTCAAAGTCGTCGGTTATCACAGCTGATAGTTGTAAATAACTTAAATAGCATTGGTTAGCATACATTTTGGGGAGCTGACAGAAAGGTGTCAAAAGTCCGTTCCTAGCAACCATCTGTAATGTACTGTAATCTGTGTGATCTATAATACTTCTCTATTTTTTCAAATTTTAAAAACCTGGTTCTTCTTTTCATGATTTTTCCCTGCTGGACTTCACATATCCCTGACCTGAGCAATGATAGTGAGAATAATATAGCTGATCGAAATAAAACAAAATCTTTGCTGTAAAATGCCAGTTTTTTCTGTTAATACTCATGTGAGAACCCTGACAGTTCTTAATATCTGCAACTGAGGGACTTAGGTTTGCACAGTAATTATTTCAGTAACAACACCCCTACCAGACTGTGCCAGCACGGAGCCCGTTGGAGACATAGCTGGCCTTATCGATGTCCTTAGTAAACACAGCGGCTGCTAGACCATATTTGGTATCATTGGCTCTGTTCACCACCTCCTCCAGTGTTTTAAACTTCAGGATCTGCATCACTGGACCAAAGATCTGCAAGAGAAATGTGACAGAAAAAAAGGAGCAAAGATTAACAACTCAGTTCTATGAATAATTAACATAAGACGAACAAGCAAACCATTTATTCAAAGTTTTCTCCTCTAACATTCACATCTCCACCGCCTTCCACATATCCACAGGAGGGAACACACCAGACAAACAAAAAAATTCAGTTGCCCCCTTGTGGTTGTATGCCTCTTATCACCAATTAAGTTTCTAGGGTGTCTCCAACATGTTTGCACCTGTTGTCATTTACGCAATCACTCTTAGTAAATCACCTGCAAACCACGGTTCAGCCCCACATGCAAAATTCTAGATTGCGCAGGCAAATTAGTACACGCAAATTGGGATCTTAGTAGATCTGGCCCAAAGTGTACATAAACATACAATATGAACTATAACAACCCCACCCCCAACCCACCCACCAAGCATCTCATCTATCAAGGTTAACAGAGGAAAAAAAAACAACCAACCAGTAAGTAAATGAAAAAAAAAAACAAAAAACATAAAATTACAAAATTAATTACATAGTGCAATACCATTAAAATGTATACATACAACAGAGTGACACTACCCAGAGGACTATAGAGCCAGTGTAGAGCAAGGCATACAAATATTATTGCGATACACCTAATAGCAGATAAATTTATGGCATAAAAAAAATAATCTCTTTTTCAAATTAACATAGAGTGCCTATGTTATGAGTACTTACAGGACACGTTAGGAGGGAGTTTCAGGATCAAGGGTATATTGCAGATCTGTTTTTTCAAGAAAACGTAAGAAAAGGCCCCAGATTTCATAAAATTCACCAAGCCTATGTTTAAGACTACAAGTCAGCTTCTCTAATGCCAGACATGATGATAATTCTTTAAGCCAATGACTAATAGGGGGACATGACATATTTTTCCAGTACATGGCAATGAGACATTTTGAATGGACAAGGCAAAGATTAATCAATTTGATTTCATGCGATTTTAAGGAAAGATTTTCAGGGTAGAGGCCTAAGATACAGAATTTAGGAGAGATAGGAATAGGTTTGGAAATTATTTGGGAAATTATATGTATTACTTCTTTCCAAAATGTTTGCATCTTCTCACATCCCCAGATGCAATGGAAGAGGGTGCCTTTATGAGTTTGACATTTCACACAAGTGTCTGGAATGTCTGGATTAAATTTATTCAGCTTTACTGGGGTAACATAGGTCCTCATTATCCAACTATATTGTATCAATTTAAGTCTAGAGTTAATTGAAAGGCTCTAGGCCTTTGAGCATATCTGACTCCACTCACCGTCCAGCACACATTCATGTAAATCCTCACTCCATGACCTCCTTTTTGAGTCAGATGACTCTCTAGAATGAGATGAGAATATACAGTCAGGTCCATAATTATTTGGACAGTGATTCAGTTGTCATCATTTTGGCTCTGTACACCACCACAATGGGTTTTAAATGAAACAATGAATACCTGCTTAAAGTGCAGACTCTCAGTTTTCATTTAAGGCTTTTTTTCAAAAATGTAGTATGAACCATGTAGGAATTACAACCATTTCTTCACACAGTCCCCCGACTTTAAGGGCTCAGTATTTAGATTTAGTATTTAGACAAACTAACATAATCATCAATTAAACAGTCAGTTTTAATACTTGGTTGCAAATCCTTTGCAGTCAATGACTGCCTGAAGTGTTGGACACATAGACATCACCAGATGCTGGGTTTCTTCCCTGGTGATGCTCTGCCAGCCCTTTACTGCAGCCGTCTGCACTTCCTGCTTGTGTTTTGGGTGTTTTGCCTTCAGTTTTGGCTTCAGCAAGAGAAACGCATGCTCAGTTGGATTCAGGTCAGATGATATGACTTGGCCATTGCAGAACATTCCACTTCTTTGCCTTAAAAATGTCTTTGGTTGCTTTTGCAGTATGCTTCAGGTCATTGTCCATCTGCACAGTGAAGCATCGTCCAATGAGTTTTGAAGCATTTAGTTGAATCTGAGCAGATAATGTAGCCCCAAACACTTCAGCTTTCATCCTGCTGCTCTTGTCAGCAGTCACATCATCAATAAATACAAGAGAACCAGTTCCACTGGCAGCCATACATGGCCATGACATAACAGTACCTCCACCATGCTTCACTGATGAGGTGGTGTGCTTTGGATCATGAGCAGTTCCTTCCCTTCTTCCTTCTCTTGTCTTCCCATCATTCTGGTAGTTGATATTTGTTTTATCTGTCCATAGTATGCTGTTCCACAACTGTACAGGCTTTTTAGATGGTTTTTGACAAACTCTAATCTGGCCTTCCATTTTCAAGGCTAACCAATGGTTTGCATCTTGTGATAAACCCTCTGTATTTATTCTAGTGAAGTCTTGTCTTGCTTACAAGAGCAGCAGGATGAAAGCTGAAGTGTTTGGGGCACCATTATCTGCTCAGATTCAACCAAATGCTTCAAAACTCATTGGACGATGCTTCACTGTGCAGATGGACAATGACCTGAAGCATATTGCAAAAGCAACCAAAGACATTTTTAAGGCAAAGAAGTGCAATGTTCTGCAATGGCCAAGTCATATCATCTGACCTGAATCCAATTGAGCATGCGTTTCTCTTGCTGAAGCCAAAACTGAGGGCAAAACACCCAAAACACAAGCAGGAAGTGCAGACGGCTGCAGTAAAGGGCTGGCAGAGCATCACCAGAGAAGAAACCCAGCATCTGGTGATGTCTATGTGTCCAACACTTCAGGCAGTCATTGACTGTAAAGGATTTGCAACCAAGTATTAAAACTGACTGTTTAATTGATGATTATGTTAGTTTGTCCAAATACTTATGAGCCCTTAAAGTTGGGGGACTGTGTGAAGAAATGGTTGTAATTCCTACACGGTTCATACTACACTTTTGAAAAAAGCCTTAAATGAAAGATGAGAGTCTGCACTTAAAGCAGGTATTCATTGTTTCATTTAAAACCCATTGTGGTGGTGTACAGAGCCAAAATGATGACAACTGAATCATTGTCCAAATAATTATGGACCTGACTGTATTGTAAAGTGTAGAGATCTGGCCTTTGCTTCACTGATGCTGGGTTGCAAACCGTTCTAACACTGTTAAAGGGGGACAGTTAGATGAATGATTTAACTTAGAGTGTACAAAACTTCGCAGCTGTAGGTATTTAAAAAAGTGAGACTGTGGAATGTTGAATTTATCTTTGATTTCGTTAAAAGACATACGTAAGTGTATCACCATTATAAAGGTCTATGATCCCTCTTATCCCTTTGTGTGACCATTGTTTGAATCCTAAGTCATTCTTAACCAGGTTTGAACTCTGTGTTTCCCCAGATAGGTGCAAGGCAAGACAAAGGTGGGATGTCACCTACAGCATTATGAGCTTCATGCCATTCTATCAAGGTGTTTCTAACAAATGCATTTAGTGTGTTTTTCTTCAAATTCTTAAAAGAGTCAGAATATAAATCTGAATTTAACGCTAGCCCTCTTGTGGACGATGCTTCCATTTTTACCCAAAGTAACTCTGGATGTGATGAGAACCACAGACGGGCAGCTCGGGCTGCCCAATAATACCATAATAGGTTTGGTACCTCTAGGCCTCCTCTGTCAAATGGGAGGTATAGTACTGTGAGTTGAAGTCTTGGGCGCCTATTTTTCCAAATGAACTTAGTAAGAGTTTTTTCATGTCTTGGAAGAATTTAGGAGGAGGCGGGGGTGGGACTGACTGAAACAGATAAAGAAATTTGGGAAGGACATTCATCTTGAAAACATTTATACGTCCAATCTCAGACAAGGGGAGTGAGATCCATCTGCTTATAGATTCCTTCACTTTTAAAATAACTGGGTCCTAATTGCCAGAGATTAATGAGTTTAGATTGGGAGTAATAAAGATACCAACATACCTAAATCCTTAAGGTGCGTTCATAAACGGGTGCCGGACCGTGGGACGGGGTCTTTCCCACTCATTGAGGAAGAGAACAGAGGATTTGGTTTTGTTAAGTCTGTATCCTGAGAACTTCCAAAACCTATTAATCACATCAGCAAGGGCGGAGAAAGACTGCTCCAAGTTCGTCAGAAAAAGTAATGTATCATCTGCGAATAAGGCTATGCGATGCTCTACATATGCAATTTGAATTCCTTTAATAACAGGGTGATTTCTAATGGAGATGGCAAAGGGTTCTAGCGCTAAAATAAAAAGCAGGGGGGGCAAGGGGCACCCCTGATGGGTCCCACAATGAAGATTGAATGGTTTGGAAATAATGTTATTGGTCATAATCTCTGCGCATGGTAGTAGTACAAAAACAAAAGTCTGATCCACTGCCTAAAGTAAACACTGAAAACAAAGCAGGAGAGTACTTCAAATAGATATGGTCATTCGATTCTGTCGAACGCTTTTTTAGTGTCTAGTGACAGAATACATGAATCTTGTGTCTCTTTTTTCATAAATTATATTTAATAATCTTCTATTATTATAATATGCCTGGCGGTTTTTAATGAATCCATTCTGATAAATATTTATTAGAGATGGAAGGCATTTCTCTAACTTTAAAGCTAAAACTTTAGCAATTATCTTTGTATCTGAGTTCAATAGAGAGAAAGGTCTATAGGATTCACATTTAGAAGGAGGTTTGTCTGGTTTTAATGTCAATGTAATAAGTGCATTTCTCAGTGGGGGGGGGGCAGAGTACCATTTTGAAAAGATTCTTCATACATATCCTTCAATGCACTTATCAATTCATTTTTAAATAATTTATACACATCAACTGGGAGTCCATCAGGACCTGCTGTTTTCCCTCCTTTCATGTGTTTTATAGCTTCACACATTTCCTGACTTTCAAGTGCATGGTCCATACAGGATTTATCGTCTTCAGATATGGTGGGGACTGGGAGTTGGCTGAGAAAGGGAGTTTGATCCTCCTCTAATTCTGATCATTTTGATTCATATAGGGTCTGATAGTATGCAGCAAAAGTATCATTTATCACTAAAGGATCAACAATTATATCACCATTTGGAGTTTGGATACTATTGATGGCTCTTTCTGTATCTAACTTTTTTATTTGCCAAGCTAATAGCTTTCCACTTTTCTCCCCTTGTTCATAAAATGTTTGTTTTAATCTTATTAAACAATTTTCCGCTTTAGCAGCAGAAAGTGCATTATATTTTGCCCTGAGGGTTGCTAATTTCTTGTGTATGAGGATTTGTCTTGTCTACCTCCCTCTCAAGTTGTTTAATTGACTTGTCTAAAGTTAGCATTTCTAAATGTTTTAGTAGTTACTGAACTCGTGTAACTAATTATTTGACCACGAATATAAGCCTTAAATGCCTCCCATCTCACAGAGGCTGAAGTCTCATCCTTATTAATGTCAAAAAAGTAGTCTATTTGTGTTCCC
Source organism: Epinephelus fuscoguttatus (assembly GCF_011397635.1). Classification (NCBI taxonomy): domain Eukaryota; kingdom Metazoa; phylum Chordata; class Actinopteri; order Perciformes; family Serranidae; genus Epinephelus; species Epinephelus fuscoguttatus. Next base: position 44,688,327 of record NC_064759.1, on the reverse strand, counting down.
ACAAATTTCAGAAAGCTGGGATCATTTAGCCATTTAGGGTGGAGCCGCCATCTCCGAACACCCCGCATAAGTTTTTGGTTGTTATATATAAGAGTAGGGATGCACTGAAATGAAAATTTGTGGCTGCAGCCGAAGCCAAATAAAATTAAACGCTCGGCCGAATACCGAATACCGAGTACGGATGTTTAGTTTTTCATTAGTTTTTGCAGATGAACCCCCTCCAGATTAGTGTTGTCACGGTACCAAAATTGGGACCCACAGTACGATACCAGTGAAAGTATCACGGTTCTGAGTAGTATCATGATACCACAACGAAAATGAGGCAGATGTGCCTTTTATCATTTATAAAAAGATAAATCACTTCTTTATAATACATCAATGATATTTGAATGGAATAAATTACTTATTGACTTATTCATACTTCAAAAACAGCATCAATAAGTGATTAACATAGGGGGGATCAAAATAAAATAAATAAATAAAATAAAAATCAACCAGCGACCCTCCTCCCCTGACAAGTCACTTCATAAGTAATGAACAGTCCCTAAAGTGCAGTGAGGTTTGTGGGCCGTTACCTGCCACAAAGAGAGAAATGTGAATGGCTCGTTTCTCCTCTGACACGTCACATACCTGTGTGCTGCCACGGCTCGGCTGTCCAGGTACTTTTGGGCAGTCATGACGCCAAGAAGAGGACATTATTGGAGCCAGACTTCTCGGTCGCCGGTAAGCCTTATCTTGCGCAGCGGAGCACTATGGCCGCCGTATTTGACAGGAATGCGTATTCCTATCTGTGTCTGTGTCTGTGACCCCCGTTCAACCCACAACCGGCAGGATTTGGCTTTCGTTTCTGCTGCTGGTTGAAATCTGTACTCACACAGTGTGCTCCTGACTCATTTATTTTGTGCGCACAAAACCATTTTTTAGTTGCAAATGCAAGTGCGGTAACGGACGGAGTAAAATATCGCCACACTGCCGACATTTTACTCCGTCCGTTACCACACGCTGTTTGGCTGCTTTATCAAAACACGGCGCTATTATTCGGCCTTGCTTTTCACTTACTCCACCAAATACCGAATGTGTGGGTTTTTTTTTTTTTGCAATATTCGGCCGAATATATTCAGTTACTGAATATTCGGTGAATCCCTATATAAGAGATGCTGGACCATGATCTGAGATTACGATGGAGTCATAAACACAATCTGTTATTCTCGGAAAAAGATCACTGGACACCAAAAAATAATCAATCCGTGACTGGCCTTTGGATACATTTGCACAACAAGAGTATTCTTTGTTATTAGGAAACAGTCTCCTCCAGGGGTCAAGTAAATTTAGCTCTTTTATAAAATTCTGCAGCGTTTTCCTACTCTGTATATGAGTTGTGTCAGTGCCAGAAGAGCGATCAAGGTGAGGAGAGACTGTGCAGTTGAAATCTCTACCAATTTGTAATTTTCCTGGTAGTGAGGCTAATGATAGGAATAGCTTTTCAAAAAATTTGGGGCAGTCACCATTGGGTCCGTATAAGTTAACCATTGTAATATTTTCATTAAAGAGTGAACCTTGCAAAATCAGATATCTTCCAGTAGGGTCTGACAGTTTTCACAACTTGAAAAGGGAGAGACTTGTGAATTAATGTAATGACTCCCCAAGCATTAGTAGAGAACGAAGCAGAGTAAACTTGGCCCGTCCATTGCTCCTTACCTTTAACATATCACTCGACATTAAATGAGATTCTTGTAAAAATATAACTGTTGATTTAAGATGTTTAAGCCTCGTCATAACCTGCTTTAATTTAGATAGTTCCCCTAAGCCTCTCACGTTCCAAGTAGTTATCTTAATACTTGAGTCACCATCCATTATCATCAGTAATATTTTGTAGTGAGTACCGCACTGAGTGTCGTTTAAACACAAACAGTCAAAAAGCGTGTGGAATGATTGAAATGAAGACAATAAAAGATCTAATAGCACTATGACATTAAATTGAAATCCAATGAAAGATGAGAAAATCCCTCCCCTCCAGAACATGACAGCATTCCCTGCGAACCCAATCAGTTGAAAACACAACATACGTAAGGCTGGTCTGATCCTACAGAGAGCAGCAGAGTAACAATACTCAAACACATCCATCATCAGGTGCCCCAACCAAACGGCGTAAAGAGAAAAAAAAACAGAATACTCAAAGAAAGAAAAGAAAGCATTTAACAAAAGCACACTTCCTCTAGCTGTCTCGTTATTTCCATAAATCTTAAGTAAAAAAAGATAAACCAGGAATTTCCACTATTATCCTCAACCTCGGTAGTTATGTCCGTCATGGTGTTATTCCCTACAGAGTCCATTCAAGAAAGAAAAAAGAAATTCGAATGTTCCATTCATTATCCTCACCTTCAGGATCCAGACCGGTGTCCGTGACACATCGTGCCACCCAAAGGAGAGACTTCGGGCAAACGCCACAGCATCCTCCAGGTTGTCAAAAATCTGGGATCGACCTGTGTGTGTCACCCACAGCCGGGCTGGGTGTAGGATTCCATACTGGACGTTCAGGGCTTTAAGCTGCTGCTTCACTTCGTCAAAGTGCTTCCTTTTGATGTGTGTCTCCCTGGCAACATCCTGGAAGAATTTCACCTCCTGCTCTTTAAACATCACTTTTCCTTTGGCCCTGACTGCCCGGGTCACTCTTTCTTTATCTTTAAAGTTGAGGAAGCGCATTATTAGCGCCCTGGGGACACTGCCATCTTGGCAACCTTGCAGGCTGTGGGCTTGTTCGACGAAGACCGGGTAAGGGAAGGATTCAGCCCCAAGTACCTCGGGAAGCCATCTCTCCGGTGTCACGTCCCTCTGCTCCCTCCAGCAGGTTGATGAGGCGAAGGTTGTTGCGCAGGCTGCGGTTCTCCTGGTCTTTAGTCTTAGCAGTGAGAGAAACTACCTGCTTCTGTAGCACAGTGACTACCTTTTGCAAAGTAGTAACATTGTCCTCCGTGTCTCCAATACGCTGTTCAGCCTCCACAAGTCTGTTAGAAAACTTGCTGAAGTCATGTTTAATACCTTGTATGGCTGTTAGGACCCCTGCAAAGTTTGCCAAGAACTCGTCTCTCATGTCAGTTATAGCTTTCATGATCATGTTTCCCCCATCAGTTTCCATGCTGCTAGCTGCACTGCTCACTGTTAGCATGTCTGGAGGAGCAGAGGCAAGTGGGCCCAATTAACAGGATTAACAGGATTAACAGGCTGGTTTGTCTCGTTTTTCTGCTTTCTGGCTCCCATTTCGAGCACAGAAGTTGTAGCGAATCAAATGAGATATTTTCGAAACTATTTTTGAGTATTCAGGATACTGACTGCAGGATTAGCCGCTAGCTCAGAGGGAGCCGTTGAGACTCCATATTTATATTTCAATAAACATTTATAAGTTTATGCCTTCATTGTCATGTTTTCTTCATATCAAAAATTTTATCAAATATGTATATATATCTCTCTCTCTCTCTCTCTCTCTCTCTCTCTCTATATATATATATATATATATACAGAGAGAGAGCGAGATACATAGATAGATAGATAGATAACATAGATATAGATAGATAAATATAAATATATTTTAAGGCATTTTGTCAAAGTTAGATTTGGTTTTCTGGTATCATGACAACATTACTGTTAAGTTACACTGTTCTTTGTGTGTAAACACACACAGCATCTCTTTCATTGGGCAGTCTGTTGTGAACCAGCAACAGAAAGCAGTTCTGTAGCTGAGAGTATTTTCCTCATAAGTTAGGTCCTATTTACCGACTTGCAGTCCATGGGTGTGTGCGTAACAAGCAGAGTAAGTGCGCTGTGAACCCATATACACTGTATGTAGGTGGATCTTACTATCTGAATATGCACTCTTAAAAGAGCAGGAAAACACTGTGCTATTGACTTTAGAAAAGGTTTTTGTTGTTAAATGGCGCAATCGTTTTTTTGCTGCCTCATAATAATAATGTGCCAGACATGACCCTATTTTAAGACCTACACACTTATGGGTGCACAGACGGATACGGAAGTAGTAAAAATAAAATAATACTTATCGAAGTACTATTCAAGCTTGTACTTTATGAAATATATATACATGTGTTGCCACTGTGTCCTTACAGAGAGAGTAGTGTCTCTCTGTCCACACTGAGTCCACTAAATATGAGCTTCTTTTATGTCATGTAAACAAAGCACATAGCTTTCAACTGAGTGCTCAGATCAGACTGGAGACTTAACCATTTAAAGGATGGGTGAGCGGCCTACTTGCTGTCTTCTTATGTTTGGACTTTTTAAACATAACACACATATTTTCTATTGTGATATTTACTGGAAATGACAAACAATATAGCCAACAGCATGTAAGCTATTATTAGTGATTGTCATTTACCAGAACCCTTCTGCTCCCTGCCGATCTCCCTGCAGCCAGCTGCCACCTTATTTAGGTTTTTGTAGTGAAATGAGGAGCTATTATGTGCTGTGTTTTCCCTTTACATAATGAAAGGCCAAAATATTTTTTTCTTTTTTAATAATAAGCAAATCATGATGAATAACAAAAACAGTTGTTTTGTCTATGAACCTTAACAGTTGTTATTGAGCCAAATTTCAATGCTGTGTTAATGCCAAAGCCATGTTTTATGTGTGTCAGTTAAGTCAATTTAACTGATAACTAGAAAAGCACTCGGAGAGCGCAGACCTCCACCAAGCAACTCAGATTTCCTGCCTTTTTATTATTTTATCCACGCTTCAACCGATCACCACCAAAATTTTATCATCTGTTCCTTGTCCCATTATCAAACCTTCCCAAAAATGTCATCAAAATCCGTTCAGAACTTTTTGAGTTATTTTGCAGACAAACAAACAGACAAACACCGGCGAAAACATAACCTCCTTGGCAGAGGTAAATATTAGAATTAAAGCCCTGACAGGGCAGAATCCTATGCAGTTTGAGCTGGTTTATTATTATTCATTGACTTCTGTCGTGTCTCAATTTGCTGTGAGTTGGAATGAGCTACATATGTGAAACATGGCCCAGTAACTCGATATGATTTGCAAATGCTTCCCCCTATTCGGTCACATGGTCGCGCTGTAATTAACACCCAAAAATATGATTTAAGAAGGGCCACACTCCTTACACGGAACGTGCGACTGACTTGAAATTTAGGATGTATATCCGGCTCAATGGGCCTTAATCACCAATATCTTTATCAATATCAAGTTTTACTTAAATTTGTTATCCACAAATGTCCTAAGAAAGGCTATGCCAGATTCATGATGTGTTTTAAACAATGGAACTGTTAACACTTGTGTTCTTATAATGATGAATCCTATTGTCCTCTTAAATGAAAAGCATGTGCCAGGTGATCTCATTCTATTAGTACCAAATTTGGTATACAGCATTGTGGGTTGGATCTAAACAATTCCCAGGCATGAAAATGGTGGGTCAGGGGTGAAAAAGGTGAGAAGGATACGAGACCCGGCACCTGCTAGGGGGTCCCGGGGTTATGCTCCTCAATTGGTTTTTTTGGTGGAAAAATGAGCTTCTAAATGGTCATATCTGATTTCTCCACACACAGGCGCGCGCGCGCGCGCGCACACACACACACACACACACACACACACACACTGGAGTCCCCACACAGTCCATTCGTTAGTAATGTTAGTACCAAAGTTAGCCATCTAACGTTAGCTAACAATTCATGTTTCATTAACGTTACTTACATCGGGCTTTGCGACTGTCACCAACTAAGTGAGCGGAGTCCTCTCACCATACATCCATGGTTCTCACAGCAAACAAGTGCAGCTGACATTCTGTACGTTCAGGGCTGCCCCTGACCAAATTGGGGCCCTAAGCGAAATTTTATTTGGAGGCCCCAATCCCAAATGTATCATAGGTACAAAATGACCGTACAACAACTTGCCATTTAACTTGACAACCTTTACTGGCAATAACAAATGTACTGTAGATACAGTAGTTTGGCTGTATGAGTCAATTAAAATAAAAAATTCAACCTGAAATAAATAAATAAATATTAAATAAAAATAACTTCAAACTGAGTCACAAATAGCCATCAATTACTCATCGAAAGAAAGTAACTTCCACCACCTCAATCCCCCACCCTTGATTAAACACTGAAAATAAAATAAAAGAGGGAGACAGGTTTTTCCTATTTAATCTTATTTTGTTATATTTCTCCCTCTCCCCTCTCTGGAGGCGTCCGATCTCCCTCAGTCCTCCGCCTCTCCCACCTTAATTAAACACTGAAAACAGAAATAAAATACAGAGACATTCTTTTCTATTTTCATTTTAGCTATATTTCTCCCTCTCCCCTCTCTGGGAGCATCTGACCTCCCAGCCCCGCACATACCCCCGAGGCTCGGGTCTCTCCCTCCGTGGAGCCCGCCCACCCTCCCGTCCCTTCACATACTCCTGAGGCTCTTTTGGACGACATGTGGACAACTCGCGCACCCCTCTTATTGTTCAGATGTCCAGTGCTGTCAATCATTGCAGCGACGCATGGGCGGTCAGGTCTCTTCTCTCCTTCCTCGCCCTGATTCTACGCGCACCTCACGGTAGCGCATGTGCGCATCCATTGTGCATATGCGCAAATGCGTCCCCTCGTGCAAAATGTGGCCCCCCCATGGAAGATGAGGCCCTACGCACAGCGCGTGTTCTGCGTTTAGGGAGGGGCGGCCCTGTGTACGTTGCCCGACCAACAGCCCAAAGCACTTCACGCTCATAGCCACGCTGTACTGGCTCCGTTTCATTAATAGCTCCATGATTGGCTCCCTTCACCAAGGAGTTTCACTCGCACATTCTGTTTCAGCCCTTCACCCGCACGCATATGTTTGCTACGTCTTTTTTCTGTGGCTTCACTCCACAGCCCCGAGCACTAAAATTCTAACACAATGTGAATATTCAAAATAATAAGGAATTCAAAGGGGAGTATGGACGATGTGATGGCCGCACTTGCAGCCACACAGCTGCATTAAGGTCTGTCCCCCGGTGGCACTCACACTTTGGTTTCTTTTACATTTGTAGTTCATTTTTCCCTCATTTAGCTAATCTTAATTACATTTCACATTACAAACAAATAAATGACAACACATTGGATTTTGTTTCATACATCATACTCATTTTATTTTACAGTTTTGACAGTACATTAGTTTCTATTTGTAGCGCGCACATTTGGTTAACTTTTGTACAGTCACTAGTTTCTTTAAATTGTTCTAATTTTCATTTCTTGAGTTACCAGTGTGCAGGTGCTGCTCCTGAAGGACATCTGGCCACGCTCGAGCAAAGGATGTGCCCCAGGAACTGAAACTGTTAAATACAGGAAGTGGCCAATTGGGCTGTACCAATTCCTGCCACCTCATAGGGAGAAACTGTTATTTTTCCGTTTAGTTATATTGTTTGTTTCTCTTGATTAAAAATTTAGTTTTGGTATTTTTGGTTTGGTTAATTTAGTTGAGTTAACCTTTTTTGGGGGAATTATTCTGTTTTGTTATTTATTGCTTAGTTGGTAGTGTTTGTCTGTCTGTCATCCCTCTTGTGTCTTAATGGTCTGATCAGCCAGTATATATGTTCCCCATTGTGTCCACTTTGTAAGGTCTGTTGTTGGTGTTAAGGTCACTTCAGTTCAGTTTTGTTTATTTGACCTCTTTTATGGGCCCAGAACTTTAGTTATACATTTATCATTTGTACCTTTTTTTTGTAGTATTTGTGTAAAATAAAAGCCTTTTTTTGAAAACCACCTGAGTCTCCTCTTGTCTGCCAGCTCGGTCCCTTACAGAGGAGAATTAACAGCTCTACAGTAAATACATTCATAAAAAGTAAATCCATATAAAAGTGTGCACTGCATTTCACTTAAGAGAGATAAGATTGTAACTGTCATTTGTAAGATGAGTTTTTATTTAGTCATTTGAATCTTCCATACTGTCCTACCTCCTCCCTGGCAATGGTCATGTTGTCCTGGACATCTCCAAACACAGTAGGCTGGATGAAGTATCCTCTGTCAGCAGCCACTCCTCCTCCACACATCAGCTTGGCTCCCTCTCTCTTCCCACTGCTGATGTAGCCAAGAATCTTGTTAAACTGCTCCTGATCTACCTGGTGAGATCATCACAGAGGGAACAGTACTGTGGGTAAGAATGCATGCCAGAGTAATGACAATCTCCATGAGTATAACTGCTAAATAGGCTCCTGAAGTCCCTATTATTTTTTTTAAGTTATACACATAAACACTTTTCATACTATTGATGCATAAAATGACTATGTGAGAGGGATTGCTGTTTTGCTAGTGATATCAAGAGCTCTGTAGTTCCTCTGAGTGCTATGAAGCTTTTAGCGTGTGTTCTATGCATTCTGTGAGTGTGTGTGTGTGTGTGTGTGTGTGTGTGTGTGTGTGTGTGTGTGTGTGTGGTCAGCTGCTGTCAATGTCAAATCATTAGTAAATTATCAGTATGATTTAATATGCTTAATAACTGGGTATTTATACTTTTAGATGCCCCGTGGCAAGTCCTACCGTTGCTCTGAGGCGGCTAAGTGGAGGATGGCGGAGCGACAGTTGGCCTCCAGTGACGCTGGTGCATGTATGTGGCGTGCCTTCTTGAAATCAACTTTTCATGTATATCCTTGCTGTATGACTGAGTTAAACTCTTAACTTTGTGTATTTTTATAGTCTTGAAAAGTTCACATATTGTGTTGAAGTGCTTGAACTTTGAATTTGGTCTCCTTTTTAAAAGCACACTGGGCGCCAGCATAAATTGGTCATTCCAGTTGACGTCCCAGGCAAGACGGTATGTACAATTCATAAAGATTTCACTGATGATTACAAGTTTTAGTTGTGTGTTTTCAGCCTAAAAGAAATCCTGTCTTTTGTTCCAGCTTGTTCTTCTTGTAGGGGCGTCCCATCTGCGCTCCCTTGCAGATGGGATTGTGCTGATGCCAGAGAATTGCTACACCTTTGGCGTCATGTCCACTCCAGGGGTGTCCACTGACCAGCTCACGACTGAGGATGAAAATGCTGTTCTTCCTCGGATCTCTGATGCTGTCTGTGTCATGGCCCCTATCAACAAGCTGACGGCCAGCAAGATGCCTAAGCAAGGAGGCATAGCTTTTGGCCACTGTCTGCAGCGTCTGGCCGACTGCACAGGCAGGTTATTCATGTATTCTTTTTAACGAGGCTGATGTGTACAGATCAATATGATTTTGTCATTAACCATTATTATTTTGTTTAGGTCTTCGCTGGGACCTTGTCCCACACTTGACAGTCCTGGGGGATATCCAAGAGTTTTTTCCGGCATGAATTTCACCGCATGTCAGGACATCTCGGTATGTTTGAAAATAATGATACATGGTTCTAAACAGTTTTATGAAGGCTTATGAGAATTATATATTTTACATATAATTTCTAATATTATACCCATTATGGTTTTCTAATAAGAAAGTTGACATTGCCTTTTTAAAATGTGTTTTTCAAAAACTGTGTTTCTTTTCTTGTTCCTTTTTTTTTTAAAGGTGTGAAATATTTTCACCACGCTGACCGCTTCCCCCTGAACAACTGCAAGCTGTGGTGCTGTGATGGTGTAAGTAGAATATATTATTTTCATATCATAAATAGAAAATTATTCAACACAGTATGTTTGACAGTAAAAGTCACATTTTTCAAAATAATATTTAATTTTTTTTTTTTTGTCATTGTTTTGTGTTTGTAGATGCACCCCAGTGATGACACGGGGATGCCTATCCTCGTGGAGTCGCTGTTGGCTGCCACCAAACAGCACCTGGAGATACCAGCACCTAAGCCACAGGTATCGCACCCGGTGTCTCCCAAGCCTCTGCCAAAGGTGGTTCCACATGTGATTGTGGTGGGGGAGGTTGTAGTTCCACGCCCCCCCCCTTCTGAGTGGACGTCTGTACAGTTGGGCAGGAAGGTAAGAGAATGAACTTTGTAAATATGTTTCATGAAATAAAGATAAGGTTGTGAATTGATCCACATTTGTTTTTTGCTTTTTGTCATTACAGAGGAACCACTCTGAACATGAGCATGGCTCTGGTTCATCACAGAAATGAGTGGTTCATCATGTGGTATGTGATCTTTCATTTAACCATGATATTTACATAACAGTGATAGTTTGTGTGCTTTATCTAAGAAAATGACAAATGTTAGAAATAATCTACATGTCTGTCAACACTCTGCCTTGCGAGAGTGTTTCATTCATATTGTATATGGATTACGCTCGCGTAATATCACATAGGATTACAATTGTGCGGGTCCTAGTCCTTTTTTTGTCAACCAACTGGTCTTTTTGTGTGTGCTGGGGTAGTTCCTAGGGGGTAGTCTAGCTGTTCTTAAGTGCATTCACAAGACACCCGAAGAAGCCCATAGAGATACTGTTTGTGTGTCACAGAGGATAGTCAGGTGTCTGGTTATGACAAGTTCAAAGAGACAACTCCGTAGTTCTGGTTGGAGGAGGGTTCCTTGGGGGTAGTCTAGCTGTTCTTTTAAGTGCATTCAATGGCACAAGACATGTTCCTGATCAAATATGTAATGTAATTAATGTATGTAATAATTAAGCAATATCACACGAGAGGGAGTGATATTGTACTGTGATATTGTCACGGCTGTGATTCGGTCGTAGGCACGAGGCCGCAGGCCTACAACGCAACTGCTGACCTAACTGACACTAACCGTCAGTTTTGATTTGATTGTTGATTGCAATAAGCTGTGAGGCGGAGTGATACACACACAGTGAAATAACCGTGATGTTGTACTCCAATATCATCACGGTTTTACTGTCTCTCGACCAATCAGATTGCAGGGCCGGAGCTAACTGTTGTATAATTTGCAATAAAATTGTATGATGTTTTACACCCTGGTTTCACGTCTCACCTGAATACTGAACCATGATACTGAACTGGTAAATGGTAATGAATGGGACAGTTTCATCATCAGAAATTGTAAGAATGTTGTAATTTAAGAGTAAAAGTCAAGGAATGAGTTGTTTATATGTAGTCATTGTTTAATAGTAAGACAAAAGTAATTAAGTGGTAATCATGTAGAGTTTCAGTAGTAATTCAAAAGGGTTGTGTAGCAATGAAAAGTAATTCAATAGTGATGAATAGTGATAAAACCCTACACACACAGAAGGATGTAGTAATTCCATAGGGATTGTGAAGACATACAGCAGTAAATATGTAAGCATTGTGTCGTAATTCAATAATGAATGTGAAGGAATGAGTAGTGATTATATAGTAATTTCCCAAAATCCAATAGTGAGACAGAAGTGATTAAGTGATAATCATGTACAGTTTCAATAGTAATTCAAAAGGGTTTGTGTAGAAATGAAAAGTAATTCAGTAGTGATAAAACACTACATACACAGAAAGATGTAGTAATTCCATAGGGATTGTGAAGACATACAGCAGTAAATGTGTAAGCATTGTGTAGTTATTCAATAATAAATGTGAAGGAATGAGAAGTGATTATATAGTCATTTCCCAAAATCCAATAGTGAGACAGAAGTAATTAAGTAGCAACTGTGCAGGGATTTGAATAGGCATCATGTAGTAATTGTCAGTAGTGATCAGTAGTGAAATCACCCAATACATTACTCATTACTATTCAAATCACTACACAAATCACTACACAGCTCAATAGCAATCAAGTAGTGAAACAGTAGTTTTTGTGTAGGTATTTAGTAGTAGTGATGAGTAGTGATTCAGTAGTGTTTTTTCATGAGGGTTGTGAGGAAAACATGTTCAGCAAAAGACGTGTTGTTTGAAAATGGCGTTATGGTGTTTAATGTGTGTTTTGAATCAGTCAGACTTTACAGCACCTTACAGAAGCCCCACTGCTGACTAGTATTTTGAATCTGTAACTGCAGAGTGACACAGAAACACCATTGTACAAGTATATTATGTATTAAAAGGACATGAATACATACAGGACCTGTATGAACCAGAGAAAGCAACTATACTGGAACTCCTGAGAAGCGCAAATGCTGTTGCATTAACCAGGGAATTGGATGTCAGTTAATAATCAAAATTATATCAGAGTGACTGCACTTTCTCAGTGTGGAACAGAGATATCCTCACCAAAAAATCATCAAAAACAAACAAACAAACAAACAAACAAACAAACACCCTGCATTTGACATACTCAGCACTTTGAAGTTGTCTCCTACGTCAAAGTCATGGTTTCACACCATACTGTTGTAGCAGTGCAGCACTGATTTGAAATAAATAAATCTAAAAGTCAAGATCATAAGGTGAATTTCTTTGCATTCCCAATCAAGACACTCGGGTAAGAGCTACTTCACCTTGTTAATATGGATTTCAAAACTGTTTTTAAATGCAAAAAGAAAAGAATTTTAAACAAGCTTTTAACTACTGAAATTCAGCGATAAACATTAACAAAAAAAAAAATTCAGTGATTTAGATTGTGAACAAAAAAAGAAATTCAGCAATTAGCTGATTAAAATATTAACTGTTTGACAGCCCTAGTACAAAAATATAAATTTTAATTCTTTTTTCACTTTCTCTCTTTCTTGAACTGCATTTTTCGCTGTTGTTTGTCACTTGTAAAAATGCTCAATCAATAAAATTAGTAGTAATCCTGGACATTATACAAGGATTAAAGTGTCATATTAATGTAAACATAATTAATTTGGACGGGGTCTGCTCTAAAAAAAAGAGAGAGAGAAGTGAGGGTTTTGTTACTGTAGGTGTGTTGTGAAAATAAGAAAACAATGTTGCCATGAACAGCAAAGTAGCAGTGTGTAACAGAGAGTGAGTGTGTGTTACCTGAGGACCCTGCTCGGTCTTTAAGTCAAAAGGATTTCCCACCACTCGTTTCTTAGCTCGCTCAACACTCCTCTCCACAAACTCATCATAGATGTCTGCCTGGACGTAAGTTCTAGAGCCAGCACAGCAACACTGGCCTTGGTTGAAAAAAAGAGCAAAGTGGGACTGCTCCACTGCATCTTCCACTGGAGGAGGAGATGACAAAGACAAGCTTAACTTTCACCATGGCAGAATTCCAAAAAATAAAACAGAGTTGCAAGCAGCATTCCCATTCATTCCCGGCCAACACAAGGAAGCAGCTCAATTGCCAAAATTATAGCCGCAAGCAGCAGTGAGCAGGTTCTTAGGCTTCACAAGGCTGAGAAAAGTCACTTCAAGTAAAACCAATCACACACTGGTTTGCTCATTATGATGTATGCACACTTGAAAAAAAGTCTATTCATATTACTGTTTTTCAAATTATGCAAATAAGCAAAATCCCATTATGGTGGACTTTCAGGCTTTTTGGAGAGAACACTAAGCTGCATATGTGTGCCAACTTTCAAGTCATCTGGACTACAGTGTGAGAGGCATGGCCTCTCCAGAATCACATTTTGGGCCTTCATCACAGTGTCACCACGTGGCCAATTACAGCCATCCTTCTAGGGAAGTAACACAGAGTTTCAATAGGTAATCGCCATTAATCACACTTTTGAATTGCAGGTTTAAAATTCCATTGTTTTGCATTTCAATTTTATTTTCATTTGAAGTCCATATTAACAAGATGAAGCAGTTCTTAGCATTGATTGGGAATCAAATAAATGCAAAGAAATTTACTTTCTGATCTTGACTTTTAGATTTCATTATTTCAAATTAGTGCAGCACTGCTACAATAGTGTTACAACAGTGTGGTTGACCCTCTGAGACCCACATACTGTAGATCCATCATTGTCTTTCTTTAAAGGGTTTGTGGTAGTGGTGGTGGTGGTGGGGATTTTTTATGGAGAACATAGTGGTATAGATCACCTGAAAACTGGAAACCTTAAGATTAACTTGACATGCAAGTCAGCACTGTGTCAACTCTTTCTAGTCACAAATCAGTAATAAACACTGCAAAACAGTGCATAGTTTGTATCCAAAACTGTACAGGACCAACATTAAGTGGACATGTCTGTAAAGGGGAGACTTGTGGGTAACCACAGAACCCATTTTCGTTCAGGTATCTTTAGATGAGAGGTCAAGGGACCTCCGTAAATATGGCCATGTCTTTTCCCTCACCATAATTCAGCCTAACTTTGGAGCATTATTTAGCCCCCTTCCTGAAAAGCTAACATAACATGGTTGGTACCACTGGATTCTTTAGGTCTTCTAGTTTGATATGATCCAATCATATGGTATCATCACTTAAGCTATAAAACTCAACACTATTAAAAAAATGTACACATAATGTTCGAGCATATATCGCATCGCGAGAAATGTACATGTATATTCATGTACACTCAGAAGGTCACTTTATTAGGTACACCTATTCATCTGCCCGTTAATGCAAATAGCTAATCAGCCAATCACCTGGCAGCAACTCAATGCATTTAGGCATGCCGACATGGTCAAGACAACCTGCTGAAGTTTGAACCGAGCATCAGAATGGGGAAGAAGGGTGATTTAAGTGACATAAAATGTGGTATGGTTGTTAGTTGAGTATTTCAGAAATTGCTGATCTACTGGGATTTTCACACACAACCATCTCTAGGGTTTACAGAGGATGGTCTGAAAAAGAGAAAATATCCAGTGAACAGCAGTTCTCTGGGCAATAATGCCTTGTTGATGCAACAGATCAGAGAAGAATGACCAGACTGGTCCAAGATAAAAGAAATGGTTCAGACTAGTGGTGGTGGTGTAATGGTGTGGGGAATATTTCTTAGAACACTTTGGGCCCCTTGGTACCAGCGGAGTATTGTTGCTGACCGTGTCCATCCCTTTATGACCACAGTGTAGTCCTCTGATGGCTACTTCCAGCAGATAACGAACCATGTCACAAAGCTCAAATCATCTCAAACTAGTTTCTTGAACATGACAATGAGTTCAATGTACTCCAATGGCCTTTACAGTCACCACATCTCAATCCAATAAAGCTCCTTTGTGATGTGGTGGAACGGGAGATTCCCATCATGGATGTGCGGCCGACAAATCTGTAGCAACTGCATGATGCTATCATGTCAATATGGACCAAAATCTCTTTTACGTTTACGAAAGTTATGAATGACCAATAACCAACTGCCCCACAGTGAAGCTGCTGTTTAGGATGTGAGTGCTGTAGTTCTATCTGTAAAGCATACAAACACAGTAGTACACAGCAAGAAACAGAATACATACTGTTGGCGTCAGATAGGATGATATTAGGACTCTTTCCTCCCAGCTCCAGAGTGACTTTTTTCAGGTTACTGCTGCCTGAAGCCTGCTGGATTAGATGACCCACCTAATGGACACGGACAGGGAAAGAGATAAACCATTTTATTGGTATAGAGGTCAGTGCTATATAAACTTCTGCAGCTAACCTAAGGTGGCACTGCAAAGTACAACGAGTCCATTATTAGTCAGACTCACTGGTTAATGTTTCATTTAAGATCCTCATATGAATCACCTACAAATCATATACTGTACAGGCAAAAGTTTGGTCACCCATGGTCAATTTTTCTTTCTTTTTTTATTTTACTGTAAGTGAAAAAAGATGACCTGATTTCCACATATATATATACACACATATATATGTATATATGTATACACACACACACACACACACACACACACACACACACACACACACACACATATATATACACATATACAGTACAGGCCAAAAGTTTGGACACACCTTCTCATTCAATGCGTTTTCTTTATTTTCATGACTATTTACATTGTAGATTCTCACTGAAGGCATCAAAACTATGAATGAACACATGTGGAGTTATGTACTTAACAAAAAAAGGTGAAATAACTGAAAACATCTTTTATATTCTAGTTTCTTCAAAATAGCCACCCTTTGCTCTGATTACTGCTTTGCACACTCTTGGCATTCTCTCCATGAGCTTCAAGAGGTAGTCACCTGAAATGGTTTCCACTTCACAGGTGTGCCTTATCAGGGTTAATTAGTGGAATTTCTTGCTTTATCAATGGGGTTGGGACCATCAGTTGTGTTGTGCAGAAGTCAGGTTAATACACAGCCGACAGCCCTATTGGACAACTCTTAAAATTCATATTATGGCAAGAACCAATCAGGTAACTAAAGAAAAACGAGTGGCCATCATTACTTTAAGAAATGAAGGTCAGTCAGTCCGGAAAATTGCAAAAACTTTAAATGTGTCCCCAAGTGGAGTCGCAAAAACCATCAAGCGCTACAACGAAACTGGCACACATGATGACCGACCCAGGAAAGGAAGACCAAGAGTCACCTCTGCTTCTGAGGATAAGTTCATCCGAGTCACCAGCCTCAGAAATGGCAAGTTAACAGCAGCTCAGATCAGAGACCAGATGAATGCCACACAGAGTTCTAACAGCAGACCCATCTCTAGAACAACTGTTAAGAGGAGACTGCGCGAATCAGGCCTTCATGGTCAAATAGCTGCTAGGAAACCACTGCTAAGGAGAGGCAACAAGCAGAAGAGATTTGTTTGGGCCAAGAAACACAAGGAATGGACATTAGACCAGTGGAAATCTGTGCTTTGGTCTGATGAGTCCAAATTTGAGATCTTTGGTTCCAACCGCCGTGTCTTTGTGAGACGCAGAAAAGGTGAACGGATGGATTCCACATGCCTGGTTCCCACTGTGAAGCATGGAGGAGGAGGTGTGATGGTGTGGGGGTGTGTTGCTGGTGACACTGTTGGGGATTTATTCAAAACTGAAGGCACACTGAACCAGCATGGCTACCACAGCATCCTGCAGCGACATGCCATCCCATCCGGTTTGCGTTTAGTTGGACGATCACTTATTTTTCAACAGGACAATGACCCCAAACACACCTCCAGGCTGTGTAAGGGCTATTTGACCAAGAAGGAGAGTGATGGAGTGCTGCGGCAGATGACCTGGCCTCCACAGTCACCGGACCTGAACCCAATCGAGATGGTTTGGGGTGAGCTGGACCGCAGAGTGAAGGCAAAGGGGCCAACAAGTGCTAAACACCTCTGGGAACTCCTTCAAGACTGTTGGAAAACCATTTCAGGTGACTACCTCTTGAAGCTCATGGAGAGAATGCCAAGAGTGTGCAAAGCAGTAATCAGAGCAAAGGGTGGCTATTTTGAAGAAACTAGAATATAAAACATGTTTTCAGTTATTTCACCTTTTTTTGTTTAGTACATAACTCCACATGTGTTCATTCATAGTTTTGATGCCTTCAGTGAGAATCTACAATGTAAATAGTCATGAAAATAAAGAAAACGCATTGAATGAGAAGGTGTGTCCAAACTTTTGGCCTGTACTGTATATACATATACATACATACATACATACATACATATATATATACATATATACATACATTATATATATACATATATATATATATATATATATATATATATATATACACACACACACACACACACACACACACACACACACACATATATATATATATATATACACATATACACTAGGGGTGTAACAATACACAAAAATCACAGTTCGGTACGTACCTCAGTACACAAGTCACGGTTCGTTTTTTTCGGTACAGTAATGAAAAAAATAGACAACTATTAATTATCTTTTACTTATTGGTAACCTTATTAAAACATACCGCCACAGCAGTTAACTCTTTTTGCACATTTTTTAAATGAAACAAATATACATAAAATCCTGCTTTTTCACATTGTTTGAATGAAAATAGAAATATTAAAATTAAAAATAAAATCCTGCTGTTTTTTTAACACATTGTTTGAATGAAAAATATAAATATAAATTTCTGCTTAAACAATTTTACTCAATTAAAATAAAAAGTATAGTGCAGCTGGTCAGCTTTAAAGCCTGCTCAGATTCAGTTTTACTAGGAACTTACTTAGCTTTCCCACTCTGTTAAAGTGCAGTAAACAAAACATGCTTATATCTAAAGTGCAGCTTAAACAATTTTACTCAACTCCAATGGCGTTGGTTATTTCTTTAGCGCGATGGTCAGGGAAACGCTCTTTCTTTTTAAACGACGACGATATCGTAGTTTGCACCAGATTGCTTTTTCTAGTCGTGCCGGTTAACGTTCAAACTCGGGTGGTGTCGCTTTAGATGCGTTAGCATGTTAGACGTGTTTCCAAGTACATACCCGACCACTGTTCTGCAGTGTCAGCATACTGCTTTTGTCTTGTCAACTTGTTTATTTCCATCTTCGTATTTTACCCTGAAACCAAAGTGTTCCCAAACGGAAGACTTAAGGTTTGCGGGTGGGTCTTCAGGTTCGTCAGGCTCACTTGCCATGTTGTCAAAATGCTAGAATGTGCTGCACAAAGCGAAAGCGGAGATTTACGGTCGGACTCGGTCCGTCACTCAATTATGACGGTCGGAGAACTAGATATTTTAAATGGTTCGGCTCGCAAAAACGGAATTAAAATAAAACAAAATAAAATAAAATAATATCCTGCGCCCAATAATTCGGTATAGGGTCGTGCCGAACCAAAAGTTGCGTACCGAACGGTTCGACACAAATACATGTACCGTTACGGCCCTAATATACACACATCTATATATACATATACATATATATAACAATAAAGGCAAAGGACCTGAAGCAATAGTTTGGGCATCCTGCATGGTCAGTGCTTATTAGTGTCCCCTTTGGCAGGTATCACAGTTTCTTAACGCTTTTTGTAACCTGCTAAGAGTCTTTCAATTCTTGTTTGAGGGATTTTCATCCATTCTTCCTGCAAAAGGCTTCTAGTTCTGTGAGATTCTTGGGCTGTCTTGTATGCACTGCTCTTTTGAGGTCTAGCCACAGATTTTTAAGGATGTTTAGGTCGGGGCAGTGTGAGGGCCATGGCAAACCCTTCAGCTTGCTCCTCTTGAGGTAGTCCATTGTGGATTTTGAGGTGTGTTTAGGATCACTGTCCTGTTGTAGAAGCCATCCTTTTTTCACCTTCAGCTTTTTTACAGATGGTTTGATGTTTGCTTCCAAGATTTGTTGGAATTTAATTGAATCCATGCTTCCCTCCACCTGTGAAATGTTCCCAGTGCCACTGGCTGCAACACAAGCCCAATAAATTATCGATCCACCCCCTTGTTTAACAGTTGGACAGGTGATCTTTTAACAAAATTCTGCACCCTTTTTTCTCCAAACACAGCTTTGCTCATTGCATCCAAAAAATCCTATTTTAACTTCATCAGTCCACTTGCAAAGTTCTGACGCTGAATTTTGTGGTAAGGATGCAGGAAAGGTTTTGTTCCATGAAAATCACATTAGTACAGGTGTCGCTGCACAGTAGAATAGTGCACTACCACTCCAGAGTCTGCTAATCTTCCTGCAGGTCTTTTGCAGTCAAATGGGGGTTCTGATTTACTTTTCTAGCAATCCTACGAGCAGCTCTCCCAGAAGGTTTTCTTGGTCTTCCAGACCTCAACTTGACCTCCACAGTTCCTGTTAACTGCCATTCCTTAATTACATCACGAACTGAGGAAACAGCTACCTGAAAACATTTGCGATCTTCTTATAGTCTTCTCTTGCTGAGGGGCATCGGTTATTTTAGTTTTCAGAGTGCTAGGCAGCTGTTTAGAGGAGACCATGGCTGCTGATTGTTGGGGCAGTGTTTCGGGAGTAAGAGTATTCATAAAGCTTTAAAATTTGCATCACATGGCCTTTCCTAACAATGACTGTGTAAGAGTCCTAACAAGCTAATTAAGGTCTCAGAGCCTGGTACAAATTGTCTGAGAGCTCAAAATGTCTTGAGGTGCCCAAACTTTTGCATGGTACTTTCTTTTTTTTCCCCACTCTAAAATTGTACAAAACAAAAAAAAATTACACTGATCTTGCTTGAAATGTTTTTTTGTTTTGTTATTAACAGTTTTATTATTTCTTTCTTTTAGATTTAACACATAATTAACAAAGGAAAATCAGATAGGAAAGACAAAGGACACAAGACAAACAAAACAAGACAGTACAAAGGAAACAAAAAAAGGGGGGGGGGGTGCAAGGGTGACATTCACATAACATATGTAACATACAATATATCTCATACAATATGTATGTAAATGTATGTAAACTGGGGGCTACCGTTTTAAACGTGTAAGGACAGTGTCCCAGTGGCCTTCCAGCCCCTTATCAAAGTCTTTCAACAGGCAGGCTGCACATTCCATGTAAGTATTCCTTCAACCAAGTGTCCCTTGATCTTGCTTGAAATGTCGAAAAGCATGCTTCAACTTTAACTTCATGCCTTTTGGGGATCACTTCATCTCTTACTCACTCAACTATTCACAGTAAAAGAAATATTGATCAGGGTTGCTTACACTTTTGCATGCCAATGTACTACTTTGAAGCCAATCGCTCCATAGAAAAAGAACATGTGCTATGTAAAAAATAGGAGAAGGTGAGATGGGTTACAAGAGAAATTGAAAGCGATATAGTGAAGCTATTAGCCCGAGGTACAGGTGAATATGAATATTTCTCAATATGAAACCATGGTGGTGTATGCTCAGGAGCTAATGATCACTGTGCTAAATGCCAGGGACTAAATGAATAGTGATAGGGATGAAGATAAGGCAGCCCCAGTCAAACGCAGTCTACTCTTCTTTGTGGTGTAGGTCGTTCCTTGGTCCAAATAAATGCATTGCAGTTTTTATATTTATATTTTAAGTTGTAAATGTAAGGAAGACGACCTGTTGATATCTGAACTGACTGCTTCAAGAATGGTTTCTATATACACTTAACAGAAATCACACAACACAGTGATAGCAAATTGTTTTATATCACTATCTGGCCATCTGACCTGAAATAATGCTGTTAAGAAAACTTAAGGGAATAACCAACTCATTTTGTATTTTTATCCTCATGTGGTCATAAATATACCTGCTGGACTATGAATTAGTTTTACTATGTAGACAGCATGTCATTGTCCTAACAATAACTTAAGGTATAAAACAGAGCATTGTCCTACCTCTGTTGACCCAGTGAAGGCCACCTTGTCAATATCCATGTGCTTTGCAATGGCAGAGCCAGCTGATGGTCCGAAGCCAGGCAAGATATTCACAACACCTTCAGGAAAACCCACCTGGAAACACAATCCAGTCAACTAAAGCTTAAAACAAGTTGGTCATTAGGACTGAGTACATCCAAAGAAGAAATTTCTGTGTAAGCTCTGTCTGCAAGCTTAAGAATTATTTTTATGAAAGTTATCAGCTACAGTTTCAACATCCCTTTCCAATTTGAAAGGATAGTGCATGGTGTGCAAGTATTGCTAGAGTTGTACTGTAGCAGAAATATATAAAACTTGGCCTTCCCAGCTTTTACATTGTGTAACATTTTCTGATATACAAGTCAGAGGAAACCTTTCTGATATTTCAGGAAGTAACCTCCACCAACATTTCCAGGAACTTTTATTACCAGGAATTTGTTTACCTGGGTAAAATAATTCCTGGTAATCTGTGTGGTTTGCTACGTTTTCCATCGTCGTTAAATTCAATACCATGTCCTTCAGTAACCCAGGTTTCTTTTCAGCACTGTAGCCAGGCTGACTGAGAGTCAAAGCTCTATTGAGCCTTGTATTCCCTTAGCCCTTAGCAGTAATGATTTTATGAGCTTTTTTAATGACAAAATTCTAACTATTAGAGGCAAAATTCATGACCTCCTGTCCTCAGATTGTTTTATTAGATCTTAGTGCGGCGTTTGACACAATTGACCATCAAATTCTGCTACAGAGACTGGAACATTTAATAGGCCTAAAAGGTTCTGCACTAAGCTGGTTTAAATCTTATTTATCTGATCGTTTTCAGTTTGTTTATGTTCATGGTGAATCATCTCTACGTACTAAAGTTTGTTTTGGAGTTCCACAAGGTACTGTGCTCGGACCAATCCTATTCACTCTATATATGCTTCCCTTAGGTAACATCATTAGAAATCACTCTGTAAATTTCCATTGTTATGCGAATGATACACAATTGTATTTATCAATGAAGCCAGAAGAAACTGATCATTTAAAGGGCCAGTGTGTAATATTTGGCATGGTTTATTGTCAATCTGAATCTGAATCTTCTACCCATTAATGTGTTTATACAAGTGTATAATTGCTATAAAATAAAATTTGTTTGGTTTTCGTAGCCTTATAATTATGCTTTTATATATATATATATATATATATATGTATAGCAAGGGCGTTGCTTTAGAGAGGTCGCCGTCTTGCGCCGCCATGTATGTACGGCAGACCAAGCGGACAATCCAGCCAGCCAGAGAATGCATTTCGCATGTATAAATGAACCAACAGACAGACAGCGGAAGGAAAGAAGAAGGAGGAGGAAACAGCAGAGAGTGTTAGTAGTTCGTCGATAGAGAGTAGTGAAAAGTTTTTTTAGTTATAAAGTTTGCAAATGGACCACACTTACCACGCAACAGGAGAGAATGAACCCGAACCGTCATCTGCGAGGAAAAGAAGACGCAACTTCACTCCTTATGATGCACTCTCTGTGGCGCTTTTCCTCCTGATGATATATCTCCCCAACGATGGTAGCAGTAGCACCGAATCCCATTCTGTGCATTCAGCCTCTCTTCTTGCCTGCTCAGCATCAAACACATGGAGTTCCTCCTCTGTATGCTCCGGCTCAAACAGGTATGGCTCTGGATCTGTCCGCTTCAAGAAACTCTTCAAAATCGCGTTCAAAGTCGTCCATTGCAGCTACTATAGTCCGGAGATATTGCTAGGCTAAATAAACAGCTGAGCTCTGTTTACCGGCGACGCTGTCAGTCAGTGTGCAGGCTGGAGATTGGTGGAGCAGAGAGGGGAGGAGGTCCCCACTCAGTATGGTAAATGAGTATGTGTGTATGAAGTGTGTGTGTTACGCTAGAAGAGTCAGAGTTTGGGACAGAGTCTTTTACCCCCTGGAGTGTTACCGGAGTTTTTGGAGTACTCAAATAAACTGGCCTTTTTCCCAAACGCTCCTCTGGTCTCCTGCTTGTGAGGGATTCATTACAATATCGTAAAATGGTTTAGATTTCTAAATAAATATTCACCTGGTCGCTAGATAGACCTACTCCTGAAAAACTTGTGCGCAAGGCTTTTTGTCCCTCCGAGGCCACCGTCATTTACCCGACGGGAGGGGTGAGCGAGTGAGCCCTGCAATCTAGAGTTTGACCACTGTTGTCACTGTTTTCAACCCATTTTACACACTGGCCCTTTAACTAAACTTCAAAATTGCCTTCAAGACATAAAAACCTGGATGAGCTCCAATTTCCTGATGTTAAATTCAGACAAAACTGAAGTTATTGTTCTTGGCCCCAAACAACTCAGAGACTCTTTATCTGATGACACAGTTTCTCTTGATGGCATTGCTCTGGCCTCTAGCACTACCGTGAGAAACCTCGGAGTAATATTTGACCAAGATTTGTCTTTTAATTCTCATTTAAAACAAATCTCACGGCCTGCATTTTTTCATCTGCGTAATATTGTGAAAATTAGGCCTATCCTGACCCAAAAAGATGCAGAAAAATTAGTCCACGCTTTTGTTCCCTCAAGGCTGGATGACTGTAATTCCCTATTATCAGGTAGCTCTAATAAGTCTTTAAAAACTCTCCAGCTAATTCAGAACACAACGGCACGTGTACTGATAGGAACTAACAAACGAGATCATATTTCTCCTGTTTTAGCTTCTCTGCACTGGCTCCCTGTAAAATCCAGAATTGAATTTAAAATCCTACTCCTAACTTATAAATCTCTAAATGGTCAGGCTCTGTCATATCTTAGAGAGCTCATAGTACCATATTATCCCACCAGAACACTGCGAGAATGCAGGGTTACTTGTGGTCCCTAAAGTCACCAAAAGTAGATCAGGAGCCAGAGCCTTCAGCTATTGGGCTCCTCTCCTGTGGAATCATCTTCCTGTTGCAGTACGGGAGGCAGACACTGTCTCCACATTTAAGACTAGACTTAAGACTGATAAAGCCTATAGTTAGGGTCGGCTCAGGCTTGCCTTGTACCAGCCCCTAGTTAGGCTGACTTAGGCCTAGTTTTCCGGGGGACCTCCTATAATACACCGAGCACACACTCACTCACTCTCTCACTCACACTCACTCTCACTCTCACTCTCACTCTCTCACTCACTCTCACTCTCTCTCCCTCCCCCATGTCCATCTCGTTAACTCGGCCGTACTGCATGTCACTAACTCGGCTTCTTCTCCGGAGCCTTTGTGCTCCACTGTCTCACAGGTTAATTTATATCGCAGCGGTGCCTGGATAGTGTGACGTGTGTGGTTGTGCTGCTGCCGTGGTCCTGCCAGATGCCTCCTGCTGCTGCTGTTATCATTAGCCATACTTCTACTGTTATTATACACATATGATTATTGGCACATATGTATACTGTCAGATATTAATATATACTTTCAATATATTGTACCACAATAGCCGTAATAATAATTACAATTATAATATTATTACTTTCATTAATGTTGTTGTAAGCTACTGTCATTACCGTCTGTCCTGCATCTCTCTCTGTCTCTCTTTCTGTCTCATTGTGTCATACGGATTACTGTTAATTTATCATGTTGATCTGTTCTGTACGACATCTATTGCACGTCTGTCCGTCATGGAAGAGGGAGCCCTCCTCAGTTGCTCTTCCTGAGGTTTCTACCATGTTTTTCCCCCGTTAAAGGGTTTTTTTGGGGGAGTTTTTCCTTATCCTCTGTGAGGGTCCTAAGGACAGAGGGATGTCGTATGCTGTAAAGCCCTGTGAGGCAAATTGTGATTTGTGATATTAGGCTTTATAAATAAAATTAATTGACTGATTGATTTGCGTTTCCACCTCACTTCAAGTTCCGGAAAATTTATTCAAATTAGCGTGATGACGTAGATGATTCGGCGTGTTCCCTGTATTTGGCTCTGCCAGCTTGGCTGGTTACGTGCTGGTGAGGGAGTTGGGGCTGTTTGTCTCAGCCAGCAGCTAAGTTTAAAAGTATTTTAAGATTAGTTCTAGATCTTTATAAGATTAGTAGTCTACATACAGACAGCTGTCATTTGAGCTTATTAGTAACAATTCACTGTCAGCCGAAGTAGCGTGCTGTCCTTGTGTAAGACATAACATTAGTGTCGGTGGATGAGAGACTGTGGGCAGAGCATATTGAATATCACTGTCTACATCACTGTCTACATGTTTATGCTTGCTGAACACGTGTATTGATAAATCATTCGCTTCTTACTCACTAAGGTTTGATTTCACTCACAGTACCGAGTTTAGCTGCCGTCACTTTGTTTCCACCGCAGCCGCTCAGCTGTTCACCAGCTACCGTGTTGCATCGCTGTGTGTGTAGATGTGTGTAGAGGAGATCAGCGCCGGCACAAAGGAACGGAAACAGCTAGCACTTATCAATACTACGGTCTTTAATAATTTAGCTCCGGGGCTAAATTAGTACCGGGTTTCGGTACCCATCCTTAAGCAAAACACAAACGAAGTGAAGCTTGTAGAAATGAAATAAAGTTTTCAGCAGCTGCCTGTACCAGGAAGTGGGGAATGCTGCAAGTCTGTGTTCCACCAATCAGTATTCTTCAGCAAACAGCCCCGCCCCTCAAGAATTCTGGGTAATCTGAACAGTCGTACCCCCTACTAGGTACTTTTTCCAGGGTACATTTGGGGTTGAGGGAAAGTTTTTTACCCGGGTAATTTCGGTGGAACCGCGGAGGTTTTTCAAAATTTTGGGTAATTGATAAAAGTTCCTGTGGTGGAAAAGGGGCTAATGTTCCTTTGTATTGCACTATGATCACTGATATTTTTCTGGTAAAGTCACATTAATTGATTAGTATTAATGAAGGAAAAAGAATCAAAGTACCTCTTTAATCAGACTGGCTACATAGAGAGCTGTAAGTGGTGTCTGCTCTGCAACTTTCATCACCACAGTGTTACCAGTTGCAAGGGCAGGGCCGAGCTTCCAGGCCTGCATCAACAGAGGGAAGTTCCACTACAGGGAGAGAAGGTAAGAGACATTAGGAGTAAAGGCATGTTCGTATTACAATTCCATTTTCATTCACTTCTACTGAAGCCAATGTGATGGAGTAATCCATGCATGTATTGGTGGCTACTGGTGGCTCTGGAAAATTCACAAATCAGAGTTCACCTTTGTTTAACTGTGACTGAGCTGATGTGCTTGGTGGGCCGACAGAAACACTGCAGCACTGTGTTTGGAAACTATGTTATTATTCTTCCTTGTTTCTTCTTTATTTCTAGTATATTATCACACTACAACAAACTCTAGGTTACTCTCTTACACCTTTTACAGTTGTGATTATACATTTATTACCTGCATCAGTAATGTGACATCACAATCTTTCTGTGGTGAAACTGAACTGAAATGTACTGTGACTGTGGCTTAAGGACAAATGAACTTGTTTAGCACAGTGCATGAACCCTGAATGATTTGAGCTTTATGACTGTGTTAAGGCTGTGTTCAGAACACCTTGGAGCCTGTGTGAAAAGAGCCAGTCAACACTGCAGGGCTTTTCAGCAAAACCACATCGTCCAGCAAGGTGTTGTGATGACCATTCACACACATCCAAGGACACATTCCTGATAGATGACTTGTAATATGAATGCAGTATTTCACAAGATAACGTATTTGCTGCCAATGATAACTCTTCAGAGTTGTAAAATCTGTGTGTGAGTATTACAAACTCTTGTGCAGTATTTTGGCACATTCATCACTCCACCTGTCCTTCTTGGATGGCAGTGTTGGGGAGGCTACTTTCAAGCACAGCTTTGCAAGCTACAAATGACCCCAGATTGGTTCTAGCAACATAGAGCCAGTTTCATTCTTCCATTGCATAATTTTCAACCATTCAGAGCTTTTGACCGAAAATAAATTGGTCCAGAAACCGAAAAGTTAGTTCTCAGCTAGAACCAAAAAAACGTCTCAAATGGTTAACTTAAGTACAAACTGTGATGACATCAGTGGGCGTGTCATGTTGTACAGATTGGAAAGAGAGGATGGAGACGTCAACAACAGAGAAGTGGTCAGAAAAGAAAACAGCGTGCAGTGGTCTCATTGATAGTTGATTCATGCTTGTTTTTTGGAAAAAAGCAAATATCAGAATTGAATTATGTCACTATTTTTAATCACTGCACCCCAAAATAACTTAAAAAAGGCCAAAACACTTATAATATGCACTTAAACATATTTTTAGGCTTTTTTTGCCTTTAATAGACAGGACAGTGAAGCATGATGGGGGGAGAGAGAGAGGGAGAGACATGCAGCAAAGGGCCACAGGCTGGACTTGAATCCGGGCCGCTGCGGCAACAGCCTTGTACATGGGGCGCTTGCTCTACCACTAAGCCACCGACGCCCCATAATATGCACTTAAACCCAATGGTATACTTCTCACTTCCAATGTACTTGTACGTAAGAGGAAAACATTATACTACTACATTTACCTGACAGAGACAGGTTACTGGTTACACCATAGATTCAGACTTTACTCACAAAATATAACAATTACACTATGATATTTATTATTTATCAAACTATCCAGCAATAAATTAGAATTGAAAGCTCCACCTTAAATGGACATTTAGTAAATTTAAGTAACTTGTGCCTTCCTTTATTGTGTCCTATTATTCTCATCCCACCCCCTGCTTCATCCATCCAAGAACACATGCATTACATTTTTGAACATCTGTATGGTGTAGAGAGAAATTAGAAAAACTTGACATCATGTATAGCAAATGATTAAATGGTGTACAGGCCACAAAATAATTTTAAAGTTGACAAAACTGTTAAAATCATACCTTTTTTTAAAAATCAGACTAATATTAGGACTTAATTCATGGAAAACAGTTTTTTATTGAATTTTAAAACATGAGGCACATAAAAATGTTTTTTCTACGGGCGAAGTTAATATTTAGTGACACAACAGTGTATAAGGGCAAATTTTATTAAATTTCTTTTCTGTGTTGTACTTTGTTGATGCTCCCTGGGCACATGGCTCACAGCAGGCTACACACATACAGTAGAGCAACGGTATTTGCCCAGTTTAGAGGATGAATCATTTCTATGTTTGTGTTTTGGCAACTTTTTGCTGATGAGTTATTGATCTAGGAAGTTCGACTGCCTGAGTATGGTATGGCCTTTTAGTGGTATGGAGTACTGGACCGTACCAGTCTCCTTTCACCCCTGGTTCTAAGTTAATAGGGCAAAGAAAACCCCAAAGATCTACTTGCATAAGAAACATGACATATACATGGCGAGACATATGTTCGACTCACAGTCTGCTCTCTGCAGAGCCCTGATGCCCCACCCCCACCTCTGCAAAGACCGCTGTTCACTTGTTTATTCAAAATGTATTAATATTTAATGTGTTCCAAGTCCAAATTGCACCAAATTCGAAGAGGCACAGCCTTGGGTTCCCAGCAGTACACCCACCAAGTGTAAAGTAGATTGGATGAACGGTTCTAGAGATATGTAAAGGGCAGACAGACCTGTAAAAACTGTGCCATAGTCCCTACCTACCCCCACACCCCACCCCTCTCACCGGTATGATCTGTCCACAGACTCCGATGGGTTCATGTCTGGTGTAGCAGAAATAATCTCCATCAATAGGGATGGTCTTTCCCTCCCATTTGTCAGCCCAGCCTGCATAGTACCTAACACAACAGGTTTAAACGTATGTTAGTACAATATCTGTATTCACATCAAAGTTTAAAGCAGAGCAGCTTCATTTGTCTTACCACCCAGGAGCTGGATCAAACAGTAATGTCCACCAAGACTAAAGTAACCACAGACATCGGCAAGAAGTAGGGGTGTGCCATATCATACTGTTTATGATAATACCTATATCATTTTTAATATGATGAAAAAAAAAAAATCACATCATCATATTGGTAATACTCCAAATTTTTGATGCAGTGACATCATACGTTTATACACAACAGCAAGCATGGCTGAAAGTAAGACTTCTACCGGCTCTACCGGTTTAAGGGCAATCACTGTTCTGAGTCAATGTCAGTCCAAAATGGAGGAAATCCTGCAGCAAGTCGATTATCTGAGGGTGGTTCGGTTTCAGTTTGGTTTGGTTTGTGCCACATTTAAGGAAATTCCCTCAAGGAGTTCTTAAGATATCATGTTCAGCAAAATGGGACAAACAGATTTACAAATGACAATTAGATGTACAAATAGGGACAGGGACAAACAATGTAAATGTGTCGCTGTCACAAAGAAATACAGTGTCTTACAAAATTATTTTGTTGAATTACAACCTGTAATTTAAATTGATTCTTTTTTTATTTTTTGTAATGAGTGTACCCATAAAACTTCAATTAATAGCCCAAGCTATTATTTGCATAAATCACTGAACTCAACAGGGGTATATTTGGGACAGGCTGTTCCTCAGCAAAGATGGGAAATATGATCAAACTGTTTTTATTTAAACCAGTATGATATTACTTATATAAAAATTAGGCTTCAAATAACATATCAATTATAAATCACTAATTTGATTTAGCTCCAACAGACAGCGCCTTAGAGAGAGAGTTACGACACTTGGATTACAGCACCCGGCATACCAACACAACGACTATTTATCCTGTTAGAACAACATTCACAACTTGGATTATTTTTTAATAATAAACCCTTTTGAGTCTTTTGATCAGTGGATCCTTATGGACTAAAGGAATAGGAATAACTTTCCGTATAACCAAGGGATGGACACAAATTCTGACTTTATGACCACTTCAGAGATTCGGAGTCACCAGTGGCATCACCAAGCATTTTTTCCGGGGCTTCAGCCCTGGATGTTTTGACTCTAGCCCCAAACGTATTTTCAGTGATTCACACCTATTAGGTTCAGGGGTGCCCAGACAGGACAGGCAAACCAGGCAATTGCTTGGTATCCGACGGCCACTCATATTAGGCACATTTGCAGTGACAACCATCTTAAACCTCCCAGTGTAACGGCACCTCCGCAGCTCTGCAGCTCCCAAACCCCCTTAGTAGGGGCCCCACTCCTTCTAGGTACTAACGTTAGCTTGAATCTAACGCGCGTGAGGCAGCAGGCTACTCTGTATTACAAGTGTATTTATTGTGCATACTGGTAGCCAGCACCAAGTCGCCACATTTTACTTAGTCTTGTACACATACAACTATCCGTTTCGTTTTTGTCATGTATTTCCCACTCCAAACTGACCACACACACACCATCTAAATGTGAAGCAGATTTTCTCTTCTGTGTTTTGGAGGCTCTATCTCCACAACAGATTGGTCGATTTCAGTGATTGACACCTTGTTTGATTCGTTAGAGTCAACAGAATGAGGCTATACCCACCAAAATGAGATTGACAGGACTGTAAGCCAATCAGAGTCAGCAGAACGCCGTTGTGGGGCCGGAACCTAAAGCCTGTCATGTTCGCCCAGATTCATTTGAACACAACACAACATGTCCGTCTACCGGGAATGTTTACCAGGAGAATTTCCATTTCACAACGGTAAGAGAAATACTACAACTATGGCTCTGCAAAATGATTTCCGTTGTTGTTGTTGTTCTTTGGCCTCTATCTCTCTGAAGCGTTGGCATAGAGTGCTTTGGCGGATATGTGTGGAAACAGCCGAGTCTCTTCTTTCATTTGAGATGAATGGCGTGTTTTGCACAACGTGGCGTTGAGGTAGAGCCCAAAATATGCCAAGTGGGTTGGCACATCGATGCTGTATGGTGTTTGATTTGTTGTTGTTTATTTAGTTGTTGTTTGAGCTGTGTTTGGGGCATGTAAAAAGGGTTTATACAACCGTGTAGCCCAGGTTCTGCTGTTTAATTTGATGTGCAACATCACTATATTTCTCGTGATTAGTGCATTGTTTTACTCTGTGTTTGCAAAGTCGTTCTCAAGTCCTCCAACTGGGGGACTGTCAGGTTTTTAACCAACAATTTGGGCAGCCCAATAGAAGACGAGTGCTCATTCTTTGACAAAATTCTTACGTTGAAATCACACCCCCAGGTAGAAGACACTTTAGCACTTCAGGGTTAAAGCCCTGGATGTTTTCAACTCCTAGCAACGCCCCTGGGAGTCACCACTTTTTTTTCATCTTTGTTTACTAGGCTGGTTAATATGAATGAATTACTGTATTCTCTGGTGCTCCTGGTTTCAGTAATATTTCATAATAATAGGAATACTAGAATTATGGAAAATCTAACCAAGCCAATCGATGTGTAGCATCTTCATATTGACAAAAGTTTAAACATTTATATATGACCATGCATATTTAAGGATTAAACAGTTATGGTATTTCAGAGAAAATATGAAAATCTCACAATATGTTTTTATTAAGCAGCATAGCCAAAAAATAGTGAGATATTATCTATAAGCTGTATAGCACAGAACTTGTAATAAGTGATAAGACAGTGTTATATCAGGGAAACATTTTGTGACTTATGAAAACTCTATGCTTCTCTGTTGACAAAAAGGCCTATATGAAGTTTTAAAATGCAATGAAACCCTCTGTTGTGTGTTTGTTACCTGAGACATTTCACCACATTAGGCAGATCCACGGTGTAGGAAACAGCATATGGCTTCCCATTGTCAAGGGTCTCCAGCTCCTGTACAAAAAAAAACACATCAGTTTTACATGCTATGTGCAACGATGGCACTGTATACAGGTATGGCATCTCAAGATGCTGATTAAACAGTATTATTACTACACAGGGGTGTCTTGGGATGGTCACAATAAAAGGACACACTAAAAATTGCAGTTTGATCACTCAGCACAATGCCACAGATGTCTCAGGTTTTGAGGGAGCATATCATGGCCATGCTTACTGAAGGAATGTCCACCAGAGTTGTTGCCCATGAACTGAATGTTCATTTCACTACCATAAAGACATCTCCAATGTTGTTTCCCTGAATTTGGCAGTACATCATGCTCCACTTGTCTAGGTAGCAGGAGGGACCACACCCTAATGCTGCTGCTTTGAGCCTTATGCCCTTTCCTGACAAACTGGGTCAGCTACTGTGCTGTTACAGGCTGGCCCTGTCTGCCCCCAGCCTGCTTGCCTCCAGGATTTCGGCTAGCTAACGCATGACCTCATCCTGACTGACCCTGTATCAGTTCTGCCTTGCACATTATACACTGTTCTATTTTGGGCTGTCCCAGACGAAAGATGACCATGGTGAAAGAAACATGGCGATATCTTTGGTCGTGGCTCTAAATGTGGTCCTACGTTTGACAGTGAGAGAGGTTCAAGGACGGCCGTTGTCATGGTCTTGCGATCAAAGACAGCCTAAGATAAAATTCTGACAGTGTCAGAAAGTTGGGATGACCATCTCTGTGACTACTCTTACGTCCTACGTCTACTAACCAACCAATAAAAGTGCAGCATGAAATGATACACTGACGCTAATCCAAACAAACAGATGGATAGCAGCTCGCCATGGAGACAGAACGCCTTAAAACAAATTTGTAGAATTACAGCAAAGAGGAAAACCTTGTGGAATTGTGGCAGCGGAAGTCTTGCTTGTATGATGTGTCCTCCAGCTCTTGCCATGATCACGTATAGAAGGACGAAGCATGGAAAGAAACAGCGGTGTAGTTGCAGCTGCCAGGTAAGGAACCTAGCAGCTAGCAAACACACACACAGACACACCGCAGTATAAAGTGCCCACAAAACTTTAGGTTATCTAATAATGTGACCCTCTATCTTGTGCTTCACACACTTATTATGGAAAGCTATTGCATCATACACTGTAGCCTACGATTTAGTAGGCGCTGTCACTGTACAGTCTGCATACATCAAACTTGATGTCATACCCAGATTTATTAGATCAATGTCGCACAGTGTAGCTTGCACTAAACATAAAAGATTGCTAAAATCTCACAGTCTGTGGGAGGCTTTAAAGGATGTGCTGCAAGCTCGGGTTATGGGAGTCACAGAGTTGGCAGGTCTCTGAGCTGTACCAGAGTTGCAGTTTCCAGTGACTGGGAAGGGCATCCTCCACATAGGGGCTGAGTGAATCATCATGCTACCTACAGTACAGGCCAAAAGTTTGGACACACCTTCTCATTCAATGCATTTTCTTTATTTTCATGACTATTTACATTGTAGATTCTCACTGAAGGCATCAAAACTATGAATGAACACATGTGGAGTTATGTACTTAACAAAAAAAGGTGAAATAACTGCAAACATGTTTTATATTCTAGTTTCTTCAAAATAGCCACCCTTTGCTCTGATTACTGCTTTGCACACTCTTGGCATTCTCTCCATGAGCTTCAAGAGCTAGTCACCTGTAATGGTTTTCCAACAGTCTTGAAGGAGTTCCCAAAGGTGTTTATCACTTGTTGGCCCCTTTGCCTTCACTCTGCGGTCCAGCTCACCCCAAACCATCTCGATTGGGTTCAGGTCCGGTGACAGTGGAGGCCAGGTCATCTGCCGCAGCACTCCATCACTCTCCTTCTTGGTCAAATAGCCCTTACACAGCCTGGAGGTGTGTTTGGGGTCATTGTCCTGTTGAAAAATAAGTGATCGTCCAACTAAACGCAAACCGGATGGGATGGCATGTCGCTGCAGGATGCTGTGGTAGCCATGCTGGTTCAGTGTGCCTTCAATTTTGAATAAATCCCCAACAGTGTCACCAGCAAAACACCCCCACACCATCACACCTCCTCCTCCATGCTTCACAGTGGGAACCAGGCATGTGGAATCCATCCGTTCACCTTTTCTGCATCTCACAAAGACACGGCGGTTGGAACCAAAGATCTCAAATTTGGACTCATCAGACCAAAGCACAGATTTCCACTGGTCTAATGTCCATTCCTTGTGATTCTTGGCCCAAACAAATCTCTTCTCCTTGTTGCCTCTCCTTAGCAGTGGTTTCCTAGCAGCTATTTGGCCATGAAGGCCTGATTCGCGCAGTCTCCTCTTAACAGTTGTTCTAGAGATGGGTCTGCTGCTAGAACTCTGTGTGGCATTCATCTGCTCTCTGATCTGAGCTGCTGTTAACTTGCGATTTCTGAGGCTGGTGACTCGGATGAACTTATCCTCAGAAGCGGAGGTGACTCTTGGTCTTCCTTTCCTGGGTCGGTCCACATGTGTGCCAGTTTCGTTGTAGCGCTTGATGGTTTTTGCGACTCCGCTTGGGGACACATTTAAAGTTTTTGCAATTTTCCGGACTGACTGACCTTCATTTCTTAAAGTAATGATGGCCACTCATTTTTCTTTAGTTAGCTGATTGGTTCTTGCCATAATATGAATTTTAACAG
This sequence comes from Epinephelus fuscoguttatus, assembly GCF_011397635.1. Lineage (NCBI taxonomy): Eukaryota > Metazoa > Chordata > Actinopteri > Perciformes > Serranidae > Epinephelus > Epinephelus fuscoguttatus. Next base: position 44,654,146 of record NC_064759.1, on the reverse strand, counting down.
TTGTCCAATAGGGCTGTCGGCTGTGTATTAACCTGACTTCTGCACAACACAACTGATGGTCCCAACCCCATTGATAAAGCAAGAAATTCCACTAATTAACCCTGATAAGGCACACCTGTGAAGTGGAAACCATTTCAGGTGACTACCTCTTGAAGCTCATGGAGAGAATGCCAAGAGTGTGCAAAGCAGTAATCAGAGCAAAGGGTGGCTATTTTGAAGAAACTAGAATATAAAACATGTTTTCAGTTATTTCACCTTTTTTTGTTAAGTACATAACTCCACATGTGTTCATTCATAGTTTTGATGCCTTCAGTGAGAATCTACAATGTAAATAGTCATGAAAATAAAGAAAACGCATTGAATGAGAAGGTGTGTCCAAACTTTTGGCCTGTACTGTATTTTAAATAGTCAAATTTGCATTAAGGTTGCAGCGATTGGACAAAAATGGAAGCTTGCACACAATGCACAGGGATTGGCTGAACACACCCAGGGCATTCCGATCCCTCCTTGACCTAATGCAGACCTGAGCACTGTTTCAGAAAGCGGATTTAGTGAAAATTGTTAGTTACCCTGAGATGAGGGAAGCTCTTTTTACACAGAACCAAACAATAGCAGCATCATTCTGCCCCAGTGTGTGATTTATAACAGCATGTCAGCATCACAGAGGCAGAAGAGGTGGGACGGGCATGTAACAACATCGTCGACCTCTAGTGTGACATATAACACACTTTTCTGCAGCACTTTATAAACAATAACAATGGCATTACATGTAAATATCCTTTACCATCTCTGTTCTATGGCGGCTGATCTCATCCTCTGCACAGAGGGTAAGACGCTCCTAGACCTCATTGTTTTCACAGTTTGTGGACATTTACGGCCGCTGTTCTTCTTCTGTGAGTTAGCTGATAACTGCTAACAACTACTTGTTAAATCTCCCGCCATGGGCCAAAAACAGGAAGTCCAGGAGCTTCTTACCTTCCGAGCAGAGGACCAGATCAGCTGCCATATAACAGGGACGGTAAATGATTATTATTGACGTATTAATGCCATTGCTACTGTTTACAAATCACAGCCAACATGTGTGTATCAAATGTCACACTGGTCACACTCTGCTGAACTCCAGTGTGAGGGGAGGGGCTGTGCCCCCCCCACTTCGAAACACCACACACCATAAACGAAATGGAGTATGACACTGTTTAGTTTCATTACTCACTGAAGTTACAAGCACTCATAAATTTCAGCTCAGTGTGAGATTCTGTTGTCAGAAAGCAGCATAGAACCAACGACAAGTCACCTTGCGCTGCAAGTGCAACAAAAGCCCATCGCGCAAAAATCAATGAGAGAAAAATATTGATGTAGTCTAATCTGCACAAAAGATGTGCAGAAGATTAAAATAAACACTGCTGAGTACAGTTCATTCAGGTAACTCAGTCAAGGCTACACCAAAGCAACAAACACTGGAGGATACTCTTTTGAGGGGACAGCAACATTCCCTCGAAACAGTGACAAAGCCAAACAGATCAAAGGGAGGGTTTGTTATTTTACACTTTGTTATTTCACAATAGTAAATAAAGTAAATAAATAATAGGCTAATACATACATTAAAACACATTAAGATTTTTTTCTTAATGCACTGCAGAACTATTCAATTATCAAGCAGAGGCTATACATTGGATTGATTTAAATAATTTTAATGTTTTTCAAGTGTGCACTGTGCGGCTGAAATATGTAGGAAAATTGAAATATCAGATCGGAAATTGGTATCAGCAGACACTTAATGTTAAATGACTCAGATTGTGATTGGGGGGGGCAAAGAAACTTGACTGAGAAAGTCTCTAATCTGCAGGTCTTATTTTGTTATTTTATTATTGATTTATTTATCATATCTTAGAGAGCTCATAGTGTCATATTATCCCACCAGAACACTGCGCTCTGAGAACGCAGGGTTACTCGTGGTCCCTAAAGTCTCCAAAAGTAGATCAGGAGCCAGAGCCTTTAGCTATCAGGCTCCTCTCCTGTGGAATCATCTTCCTGTTACGGTCCGGGAGGCAGACACCGTCTCCACATTTAAGACTAGACTTAAGACTTTCCTCTTTGATAAAGCTTATAGTTAGGGCTGGCTCAGTCTTGCCCTGTACCAGCCCCTAGTTAGGCTGACTTAGGCCTAGTCTGCCGGAGGACCCCCCTATAATACACCAGGCACCTTCTCTCCTTCTCTCTCTCTCTCGTATTCTATTACTGCATCTTCCTAACTCGGCCATTCTGGATGTCACTAACTCGGCCATTCTGGATGTCACTAACTCGGCTTCTTCTCCGGAGCCTTTGTGCTCCACTGTCTCTCAGATTAACTCATATCGCAACGGTGCCTGGACAGCGTGACGTGTGTGGTTGTGCTGCTGCCGTGGTCCCGCCAGATGCCTCCTGCTGCTGCTGCCATCATTAGTCATTAGTCATACTTCTACTGTTATTATACACATATGACTATTTTCACACATGTATACTGCCAGATATTAAGACATACTTTCAACATATTGTACCACAGTAGCCAGAACTATAACTATAATATTATTATTTTCAACAATGTTGTTGTAAGCTACTGTCATTACCTGCATCTCTCTCTCTCTCTCTCTCTCTCTCTCTCTCTCTCTCTCTCTCTCATTGTGTCATGCGGATTACTGTTAATTTATTATGCTGATCTGTTCTGTACGACATCTATTGCACGTCTGTCCGTCCTGGAAGAGGGATCCCTCCTCAGTTGCTCTTCCTGAGGTTTCTACCATTTATATTTCCCCGTTAAAGGGGTTTTTTTGGGGAGTTTTTCCTTATCCGCTGCAAGGGTCATAAGGACAGAGGGATGTCGTATGCTGTAAAGCCCTGTGTGGCAAATTGTGATTTGTGATATTGGGCTTTATAAATAAAATTGATTGATTGATTGATTTTTCATTAAAACCCCACATATAAATGGATTTGATTATTAATGAGGTTCATTTGTTTATCATTATTAATAAGGAGACATTTTTTCATTTTGAAGGCTTGTGAGAGATTTGTATTTCCAATAGGGTGGCTCGATTAATCGAATTTTAATCTAGATTACGATTTGGGCTTTCAACGATTATGAAAACAAAATAATCGACACTAAATGATTATGCGCTTCTTGTCAGTTTACTCTCGTTGTCTTGTGTTGCAAATCAAATGCACCCGGAAGCCTATGTGCAATACTGCCCCCTACCCTCTCCTCTATTCACTCCACAAGCCAGTCAAGTAGGTGAAATCGAATAATGTGAGGGGTAGGTGATGGCCGAAGATTTCAAAAACAGCATGCGGAAAATGGCAGAGGGAGAGCGAGAGAGGTTGGTCTCTGTGTGTGTATGTGTGTGTGCGCGCGCGCACGTGTGCATGTGTCTGTGTGCACATCAGGGCCGAACTCTGCCATGCGCGATACAGAGAGCAGAGGAGAATTATAAACGTGCGACCATGTGGAGACAGAAATGACATGCCGTTGTGTAAATAAGTCATCATGTGCACCGCATAATCGTGATTTCAATTTTGACCAAAATAATCGTGATTCTGATTTTTTTCCATAATCGAACAGCCCTATTTTCCAAGTAAATCTTTTTTATATTATGTGGTTGGGAACTGGTTCTCAGGCTTCTCCCCAACCATTTGAAATCTGCAGAATCAGTGCCGCCAAAAGATATTTTGTCTTGAATCTTGAGTCTCTGAAATCTAGAGCTGTAGTCTCCTGGTCGACTAGTCAATTATTTTGTCGCTATGCTCTCATCCGACCAAATTCTCATTATTCGAATAATTGCCATGTTACTTTCATAAGGAGGAAAGTGCTACATCAACAGCTTTCCAGGATTAATCCATTATTTCCTGCAGCGGGGGACAGGCTAAGTTACCTGTTGACAGAAAGTTGGACTCGCCCACCCTACGCTCAGCGTCACGGTGATACAGACCTCCTGTTTGTAGCCTCTTTCACACAGAGCGCGATTTTCGCAGCGCCCACCACGGGGTAGGGCGCAGAGCAAACGGAGAGCAAGGTGCGCAAAACAGGATTTGGGGGACTACAGGCTTGTTCAGGAGCAACAGCTCCATGGTGACCGCTTCCAGGTCTACTTCAGGCTCTTCTCTGCTATTGGACGCACCGAGGTGTCGTCACAGCGCGTTGTGGTGAAATTAAAAAATTTTCAATTCGAGCGCAGGCTGGCACCGCGCAGACGCCGCGACATGTGCCCTCTCGAGCGCCGCTCAGCTCGGCAGCAGAGCGGTGCGCTCTTGCGGTAGCAGATAAATAAATTGTGAAGACAGTAAAGCCTCCACTAAAATAGCATTTTAAGTCTTGTGTGTGATATATCCCTTAGAGATTTATACTTCGGGATTTATCCTGGCTTCATATGAGCAGAGGAAATCTCTGCTCGTCGCTAGGCTAATTTTTACAGTGTAAAATGCCATAGGCTGGCGCTAATAGCGTTAGCATGTTGTAGGCCTATTTGCTTGGAAAACGTTTAAGTTTTAAGACAGTTTTTTTCTCGGTGAATGTTGTGAGCTCTAATGGAGCCAAACTGTGTACCATTACCTTTGTTACATGTTACTGTTGTCCCATGGTTTCATATGAGAAGAGGAAAAGATCGCTAGACACTAGGCTAATTTATACAATGTAAAACGCCATAAACTTGTGCTAATAACGTTAGCATGTTGTATTGGTGGGGGAAATGTGTCCAGATAAAGACAAGTGTTTGTCCATCAGTTCTGCAATTTATAGTGAAGCCAATTTGCGTACTTGTGTTTGAAATCGTCTCTATTAAGCCATATTTAATGTGTGTCTTGAATCAACTATATAAATAAAGTTTGATTTGAACTAAACTTTACAGCACTTAACACAGTCCTCCACCGCCAACTAGCATTTTGGAGGTGTAACTGCAGAGTGACACAGACACACCACTGCAGAAGTAAAAATAACGTGCAGATTTTTTTTTCCCTACGACTAATCGATTAGTTGAAGATTATGCGCGACTTTAGTGGATCAAGATTTTCTTTGGTTGACTACAGCCCTACTGAAATCATAACTATAAGCAGGACTTTGCCTCTGTGTTTCACTGTTCCAAATCTAAAATCAATCAGATTTTCCATTCTGTTCTCACTGACTGAATTCAGCACAGGGGAATATAATGCCCAGATGTTTCAGGTAAGCTGTCTTTAGTGTGCAGAAGCACTATTTTGTTAAGTGTAGTTTGATCTTCCAAAAAGACTGATAAAAAAAATCTTGCATTATTTATTGAGATATTTTTTACTGATGTAAGTAGTCTTATTCAATTAAAGCACAACAGTAAATATAAGTCATTAATAAAAGTTTGTTTTGATTCTTCATCCATCTTTACTTTCTGACATATTCTATAAATGATGTGCAAAAAGAGACATTTTCAAAAACATAAGTACAATAAAACTGTAAGTCAGTAATGGACATTCTGTACTGGTCTGTCCTGGGATTATTGAAGACACAGGTTAATTTTTGGTTTGTGTTTTGATATTAAATCATGACTCACAGCAAGGTAGGCAGCATCCCTCTCTATGGCATCAGCCAATCGGTTAAGAAGCAGGCCACGGTGAGAGGCGTCCATCCGTCGCCACGGTGACCCCAACCTAAAGGCATCACATGCTGCTTTCACCGCCTTGTCTACATCTGCCTGGAAATATAACAGCACAACATGATTAACTCAGTGAGTGTCTCTGGTGTATCTCATGCTAGACAGGTGGAGGTTAAAGAAGGCAGATGACATTTACCAAGGATTCCAGTGGTGACAAACAGTTATAACATTAAATTGTGTATAAAGTATCAAATACTCTATGTATCAAAGACTTTGTTTACCACATCAGCTTCTGCAACTTGACAGATGACTTCACTGGTTGCAGGGTTGATGGTAGGGAAGGTTTTCCCACTCACTGCATCCTGCCACTGGTTGTTGATAAACAGCTGAAACATTCAAATGTATCATTACAAGGGCTGCATTGGTATCAAAAAGACATTTCATCCACTGCTGAAGAAAAAGTGAAAAAAGAAATTAAAGCCACAAGCAGCATTTATTAGGGTCCAACCAGACTGCAAGCATTTGAATGTTTGTTGCTATTTTAATTGACAAAAGGTAAAGCTCTTGATGTTCTTTAAAATGATCCATGGTGGTCATCACTATATGCTGATGCTCTTGATGTATATTGTATTTGATGTATACTTGAGTTGAATATATTGGATATTTGAGATTTATCACGGGAGTCTGGGAATTTTAGTTTGCAAATTACTAATGTAGCAGAGGATTTGGCACGTCAACTTTTAAACCACAAGAGTTCACAGCCACTGTACAGAAACAGGAGATCTACCCAGGAACAGGTAGTTTCCTGATGACCTCTTCAACCCCGCCCACGAGCTCCAAGGCAAAGAAGGCAAACCAGCCACATAGGCCGTAAGGTGAACCCTGTTATAGTTTCATTCCGTTCCACAGTCACGGGACCACACAATCTTTACTTCATAAAAAGATCGATTTGTGTTTAGCTCAGCAGCAGGGAGTTCGTAGCTCATAACCCCGCACGAGTCCTGTGATCACGGCTGTAATTCAGCACTAGCTCCTGAGCAAAATGAGATTTTAGTTCCAGGGCTTGATGCTAACTTTTTTCCCAAGGAGCACATGTGAGAGACATCCCTCAATTGGGACCCACGGTACGATACCAGTGAAAGTATCATGGTTCTGAGTAGTATCAGGATACCACAACGAAAACGAGGCAGATGTGCCTTTTGTCATTTATAAAAAGATAAATCACTTCTCATCAATGATATTTCAATTGAATAAATTACTTATTGACTTATTCATACTTCAAAAACAGCATCAGTAAGTGATTAACATAGGAGGGATCAAAATAAAATAAATAAATGAAATAAAAATCAACCAGGCACCCTCCTCCCCTGACAAGTCCCTTCATAAGTAACGAACAGTCCCTAAAGTTTCTCCTCTGATACACCACATACTGTGTGCCCCCATGGCTCAGCTGTTCAGGTACTTTTGGGCAGTCATGACAACAAGTTATTCACCTGGAGCCGGACTTCTTCGCCGGTAAGCCGAAATAATATAATATAATGTGCCGCCGTATTTGACAGGAATACGTATTCCTGTTCGTGTCTCTGACCCCCGTTCAACCCACAACCGGCGGGATTTGCCGTTACTCTTTATCGCCACACTGCCGACATTTTACTCCGTCCGTCACCGCACGCTGTTTGACTGCGTTATCAAAACACGCCGCTATATAATCGGCCTTGCTTTTCACTTATTCCACCGAATACTGAATGTGTGTTTTTTTGCAATATTCGGCACGCCGCTGCTAAATGAATGTAGCGGAAACACTGGACTTATATTCATTATGCTGACAGTGGCTTGGAAAACCGCCCATAACCGTGTCACACAGGGAAGAGGGAAGGCGGCTGGAGTTCCTCCAACATTTGCGGTTAGATTATCATATTTTGTATTGACAAAAACATAGGCTGCTTCGGCTGATTTTTTTTATGCGCACATGTGCCCCTAAATATTTTTTACAGTTCGCACACACCTATTTTTAGTCGCAAATGCGAGTGAAACGCTCACACTGTCGAGCCCTGAGTTCGCAAGTGGTGGCACAGCCGTCACACGATCGTGCTACACCAATACAGTAGCCTACCTGCTTCTCGTAAACAGAAAAGGAAGATGGTAGTCTCTGGGGTTTCAGTCAGCTATAGCCATGAAGAGGAAAACATTCCCTAAGTCCTCAAAAGCGAGCAGAAAGGAGCTTTTTAACAGTATTATATACATCGCCGTGTCCATGAAGAACGATGAGGCAAATAGACAAAAAAGGGAATTTAGCAAAAGTGTCTTAAAATACATTTGAATCGATACCTGGGCATAGCCTTTGTGTTTTTCCATAGACAACATTGCTGTCCTGAATTTGTTAAATGGCTATTGAGTTGCTGTATTCTGAAAAATGTAAATGAATGAATGAATCTAAATAATAATAATAAACAACCGTATGCTGATGTTTTTGCTTGCCAGTTCATTAACACATGAACCACTTATGAAATAATCTTTAATGAACAGCCAGAGCAGTTGTCATTTTTAGAGCAGAGGTCTTTGTTAAGCAATAACATATACAAGGACTTCTTCAATTCAGATCAATGAAAGGTAGCACCAGCAGGCTGAACAGTTTTATCACAGTGCTGTATGACTGTCACACTTTTTAAATGGTAAAATTTTAAATGATTTCTTCTTTTGATCATGACTGAAGCGAGATAATTTTTAAATTGTTTTTGTGTATACACTTAATGACAATTAGAGCTTAGATTCTCTGCCCAAGTCGGGCCGGGAGTATTACTGAGATGCCATTCTGTGGCAATACACCCCACAGCACCCCACATCTCACATAAAAAGCTGCACTCTCAGGGGCTGTCCACACCAGCGCGGGTATTTATAAAACCGTGACTCTTTGCTCATGGTTTGGCCTGTCATCCACACGTAACCGCAGTTTTGGGCCCCTGTAACCGGAGTTATTTGTAACCGGAGTCCAGGGTGAACTTTTTGGAAAGGTCTGGTGTCAGCAGTCATGTGTGGACAGGAAAACCGCAGTTATTTTGTTTTGTCTCCATTGTATGACGTCACAGTGTGTGACGTAAACAGAAAACAGCTGTGTTATTACCCGATCCAGTGTGTGCGAGAGACAATTTGAGGATGGACCTAAACAAAATACTGCTGCTATTTAGCAACATATCAGCGCTTTGTGGCTGTAACATACAACTAACACTACTCAACAACATCCAGCAACAGAGGCGCAAGAGTGTGCTATTACGGAGACTGCTCCTGCTGCATAATAGTACCCCAACACACCGACACCACTGGTTCTTGTTCCGGTAATGACGTTTTACTGCCTTCTGATTGGCTACAATGGCCTTACAGTTAGGAGTTATATCGCCACCTACTGCTTTGGCATGTGTATTACATTGTTTGATAGTGGTATTTTTATTACACCGCTCGTATGGACACAGATTTTTTAAAAACTGGAGGCCAAAAAAGTTCAGTTCAGTGCTCGTGTGGACTAGGCCTTAATATACACAATTGAGACACCTACATAAGCAGGGTTCAACGCTAAGGTTTTTTTTTCCACTTGTCCAGTCGGGCAAGTTGGTCAGAGATCTACTTGCCCAAAGTCAGTTTTTACTTGCCCTATAAAAACTGTTTAATTTAAGCAGCTATCAAATAACAAAGACTGCAGTTATTTTTATGTTATGTAATCTTTATTCACACTGTATTTATTAATTAAAACAACATATGTCATGTATTGTAGCTTAATTCCTACACAAAAATGACAGTGTCAGGGCTTAAAATGAAAAATTTGTCAATCGTTCTCCGTCTATAATTTTGTGCCCTACTTGAGCCATGCCCACCTCTATTTATTTTTCACCCCTCTCTCCGGTTCTGCTGTATTAACACCGAGTTTAATATATATATTGTTTCCATCTCTCTGCCCTGCTCTACTCTACTTCAACGCTACTTAGCTCCCTCTTTACTCTACCAGTAGACTACCACATTCCCCTGTTGCACAAAACACACACAACAGTGTTTCCCCTAGGATGGAGTTGTAGCAGCAGAGGTGAAGCACACGCATGAAAAATAATTTTCACATGCGTGAAACTTTTTTGTATGCTTGCAAAGCACAGCCTGCTGTGATGTTTCTATGTATCTACAGGCACCATGAGGGCTCTTTAGGACTAAGTACATACAGTACATGTGTGCACAGTAATGAGCAGGTGAAATGTCTGTCTAGCTTACATATGAGGTGTCTCAAGATTTAGGAACATACAATTTTATTGAATATAATAAAGTAAAAAGTCACTTGACATGCTGCTGTTTTGTGCTATGATCTATTTAAGTGTTGGAAGTTGTTATTTACGTGACAACGCCTGAACGCAACACAAGCTCAGCATGAGTGCCGTGCTGAGCTGCTGTGTGAGCAGAGTGTTTGTCTGTGCATAACAGCAGTCTGTTGGTTATTTACACACTGTCCATTTCAGTAACTTTGTCAGCTGACAAACTGCACCGGGCTCGGGGTCAGGTTTGGTCAGGAAAATGCGGCCCGAGCCGCTCTAGCGTGATCACCTGTGTGTGTGGCGGAACTCTGCCGTATGCGATACAGAGAGCAGAGGAGATTTGTTAACGTGTGACCATGTAGAGACAGAAATGACACAATGGCATAACAACATAAATAGTATATTGTTATGTTATTATATGAAGCGTCCGTCGCGCAAAATAATATCAATGGGGGCTGTGGGCAGGACATTGTTACACAGCTGTGCCTGTGGCTTCAGGCAGAGAGACTGCTGCATCAGAGCAGAAGAGCACATTTTAAAATACATTTATTTTATCAATTAGTTATTAACTTTTACTATTTTTAGCAACTTGCCCGATCGGGCAAGTGAGTTGTTAGTTTACATGCCAGACCGTAAGTTTTATTTGCCCCGGGCAATCGAGCAATCCTTATTGTTGAGCCCTGATAAGTCAGTGCAACACAGTCCTGCAGAGACACAGGAAGACACAGGTATCTGCTTGTCTCGCAGATACCATGCTTACAACTGCAGTGTACCACATGCAAAACACTGTCGGGGCCAGATTTCCTGTCATCCAGGTAACTTGTCAGTTTCCATCCTCTAGGTGCCAACCATAGCCAGCAGGTGATGAAGCACATATCTTAGCTTTCAGAGATGACTTCAGTATTGCTGCTTGGTAGTTTGCCCTTTTGCACTGTTGGTGGAGGGCATCACAGGGCTCGACAGTGCAAGCGTTTCACTTGCATTTGCGACTAAAAATAGGTGTGTGCGAACTGTAAAAAATATTTAGGGGCACATGTGCGCATAAAAAAAAAATCAGCCGAAGCAGCCTATATTTTTGTCAATAAAAAAATATGATAATCTAACCGCAAATGTTGGAGGAACTCCAGCCGCCTTCCCTCTTCCCTCTTCCCCGTGTGACACGGTTATGGGAGGTTTTCCAAGCCACTGTGGGCACAATGAATATCGTGCGCGATGCCAAGGGTAGCGGTGCCGCTTTGTCAGGCGTTGCTGCCCTCTCCATAGACAAACAATGGCACAGCCAGCGCAAAGCAAAGTCCTTTTCACACAGAGCGTGCAAAGTGCAGACCTCTGCCGACGAACCCATTCATTGTGTATGTGCTACCGTGGTGCAAGAGTGCACCGCTCTGCTGCTGAGCTGAGCGGCGCACGCCGCCAGCCTGTGCTCGAATTGAATTTTTTTTTAATTTCACCACAACGCACTGTGACGGATCGAGACATCCCTACTTACCATTCCAAATATAAGCTATCATTAAAGAGTCAAGGGCCCTAAAAATAAAGATTTTGGGATAAGAATGGGGAGACACTGAAATAGATATAGGAACTTTGGAAGCAGTGTCATTTTAATTGAATTTATTCTTCCAGTCAGGGACAAAGACAGAGGAAACCATTTAGATAGAATCCATTTTGCCTGATCAAATAGAGTGAGAAAATTTGATTTAAATAAGTTTTTAAATTCTCTAGTGACACATATTCCAAGATAGCTTAAGTGATCTTTCACCACCTTCAATGGGAGATCCGTATAATTAAGTTTGAGAGCTTCTTTATTAATGGGGAATAGTTCGCTTTTATTTAAGTTGAGTTTATATCCTGAAAACTGACTGAAAAGCTCCAAAACAATGAGGGCTTCTTGAAAAGAAGTGGCTGGCCTTATGTTCGACTCCTCCCCTCCATATGCCCTGTATCTGCCTGTTGCTAAGATAAGATAAGATAAGATAAGATAAGATAAGATACACCTTTATTGATCCCATAATTGAGAAATTCCAGTGTTACAGCAGTCAAGGAGAAAGTCAGATTAAAGATTTCAAATTTAAACTTAAAAAACTTAAATAACTAGGTATGCAAATATGTACAAAAAATACAAGAGACAGCGATAAATAACAATAACAATAGTAATAATAAAAATAATAGGAAGTGGATAATAATGAGCAGCAGTGAATGAAAATGACTAGTGGATAAGATGCAAGTGATTGTATGTGCAAAAACAGCAGACTGCTGCGGTGTCCATAAAGTGTCCATAGTGTCTATAAAGTGTCCATGGTGCAGTTTACTGTGAGCAGTGCTGGTTAGGTAGCCTGACAGCAGCAGGCAGGAAGGACCTGTGATAGCATTTCTTCACACGCTTTGGGTGAATCAGTCTATCGTTGAAGGAGCTCTCCAGAGCTTTTATCTCCTCCTGCAGAGGATGGGAGTCATTAGTCCTCAGGGATGACAGCTTGGCTGTCATCCTCCTTTCTCCCACCACCTGCACAGAGTCCAGAGAGCATCCCAGGACAGAGCTGGCCTTCTTGATCAGCCTGTCCTGTCTCTTCCTATCTGCAGCCAAGACGCTGCTGCCCCAGCAGACCACCAAGATGGCTGATGCCACCACAGTGTCAAAGAAGGTCTTCAGGAGCGCCCCCTGCACTCCAAAAGACCTGAGCCGCCTCAGCAGGTAGAGTCTGCTTTGGCCTTTCCTGTACAGTGCTGTTATGTGATCAGTCCAGTCCAGTTAATTGTTAAGATGAACACCCAGGTACTTAAAAGATGTCACCATCTCAATGTCCTTTCCCTGGATGTTCACCGGTGTTGGGGAGAGGAGTCTGCACCTACGGAAATCCACCATCAGCTCTTTGGTTTTCCCCGCGTTGATCTGAAGGTGGTTCCTCTGGCACCAGTCCACAAAGTCCTGGTTCAGTTCTCTGTACTCCCTGTCGTCCCCATCTGTGATGAGGCCGACTATGGCAGAGTCGTCAGAGAACTTCTGCAGATGACAGGTGGGGCTGTGGTATGAAAAGTCTGCAGTGTAGAGGGTGAAGAGGAACGGTGCCAGCACTGTCCCCTGCGGGACCCCCATACTGCAGACAACCAAGTCCGATACACAATCCTGGGTCCTGACATACTGCGGCCGGTCCGTGAGGTAGTCCAGGATCCAGGATGTGAGGTGATTAGCCACCCCTATGTGCTCCAGTTTGTCCCTCAGAAGTGCAGGCTGTATGGTGTTGAAAGCGCTGGAGAAATCAAAGAACATGATTCTCACAGAGCTTCCAGGCTTCTCCAGATGGGAAAGAGCTCTATGCAGGAGGAAGATGACGGCGTCGTCCACCCCAATGCCAAGCTGGTAGGCAAACTGCAGCAGGTCCATTGAAGGGCCTGCTGCGGGGTGGAGACGAGACAGGACCAGGCGCTCCAGAGTCTTCATGAGGTGTGATGTTAATGCCACTGGTCTGAAGCTGCTGAAGTCCTTGGGGTGCGGAGTCTTGGGCACAGGTATCACACAGGATGTCTTCCACAGCTGTGGTACTCTTCCCAGCCTCAGGCTGGGGTTGAAGATGGTTTCAACTATCCTGCACAGTTGGTCTGCGCAGGACTTCAGGAGCCTGGAGCTGATGCTCTCTGGACCCGCAGCCTTCCTCGTCTTTATCTTCCTCAGCTGATCTCTCACCTGACAGATAGTGAAGGACAAGCTGGAGCAGGGGGGCTGTGTGCTCTGGGGGGTGGGGGTGATGAGGTAGGGGAAGGAGTGGGGGTTGGTGAGATGTCCAGGGGAGAGGGGGTGGGGGAGGTGTCGAAGCAGTGTGCCAGGAGTGTAGGTGGGAGGGGTGGGGGGGGGGGTGAAGGTGAGGATGAGGGGGGTTGCAGCCGTGATGTCTGGGCCAGGGGAGGGGCAGACTGATCAAATCTATTGAAGAACAGATTCAGATCATTCACCCACTGCTGGTCACCTCTGGCCTGGGAGTCTGGTTGTTTGTGTCCTGAGATGGTTTTCAGACCTCTCCAGACTCTGCTGACGTCGCTCTGCTGTAGCTGTTCCTCCATCTTCTTTTTAAATCCTTCCTTTCCCCGCCTGATGTTTCTCCGTAGCTCCTTCTGCACGGCCTTCTACGCAAGGCAATCGCAAGAGGCTCAATGGCAATCGCGAAAAGGAGTGGGCTAAGTGGGCAACCCTGCCGGGTCCCACGGTGTAAATCAAAATATTCTGAGTAATGGCTATTGGTCAAAACAGAGGCTGAAGGACATGAGTACAGTATTCTGATCCAGGAAGAGAAGACAGGACCGAAACCAAATTTTTCAAGTGTTGTAAAAAGGTAGATTCCACTCTACTCTATCGAATGCCTTCTCAGCATCCATAGAGGCAAGGCACTCTGGGTCAACATGTTTTGTGGAATATAAAATGTTAAATAATCGACGGATATTGTAAAACAAATGCCGTCCTGTCCCCATTACTATTCGCAATTGCTATTGAGCCTTTGGCAGAGGCTATCAGGCGAGCACCCTCTATCTCAGGTATCTCAGTTGGTGAAAAAAACTCACAAAATATCTTTGTATGCTGACGATGTTCTCCTGTTTCTCACCAAGCCAGAAGTTTCAATACCAGCAGTGCTAGACCTGATTGGTTGCTTCAGTCAATTTTCAGGTTACAAAATTAATTTTTCAAAATCAGAAGCATTTCCTTTAGGTGGTCTCCACCACACAAATATATCACCCCCTCTATCTTGCCCATTCAGATGGACGCCACAGGGCTTTACATATTTAGGTATTGCGATAACTCCATTCCTTCACCAATTATATGCGGCCAATTTTACACCTTTACTTAAATGTATATATGAAGACCTCGAAAGGTGGACTTCCTTGCCACTATCCATGTTAGGCAGGTCTTCATTACTTAAAATGAATATTTCACCTAAACTTCTGTATGTATTTCAGATGCTTCCAATGTTGCTCCCTAAAAAAGTGATCAAGGAACTGAACGGTTGATTTAGCCCATTTATATGAAACAGAAAAAGACCCCGTATGAGCTTAGCCAGACTTATGAAGCCTAAAGAAAAAGGCGGCCTATCAGTTCCTGACATCAGGCTGTACCAGCTGGCCTCACAGCTGCGTTACATTGCTGACTGGATCCAAAATGATAATGAATCTACGTGGCTGGACTTAAGAGTCCTCACAGGTTGGCTATCCCTTGTGTGGTCTCCTGTTTGCTTCCGATCAAAAAAAGATTAAAAATTCTGTCGGTGACAACATGATTATAAATACAACTATTAAAGCTTGGAAGGATATAAAGAAATTGGAAGGTCTTGAGGGACAGTTGTCCTCCCTTTCACCGGTATGGGGTAACATAGATTTTTGTCCTGGCACTAAGGACAGGGGCTTTGAGTTATGGAGAAGTAAAGGCATCTTTACTATTGGGCACCTATATGAAAGAAATGCAATGCTATCATTTAGTCAAGTGTGTAAAAAGTACCATCTTCCACAAAATGAGTTTTTTAGGTTTCTTCAGATACAGAGTTTTTTAAACCGTCAAAAAGACACAGACTTGGATATCAGGCACTCCTTAAATATGACAAGGGTAAACCTGCTTTCATGAGCAGAGATTGGACTAATGATCTAAATATGGATGTTGACGAGGCGGTGTGGGAACGGATATGGGAATCAGCAAACAACATCTCGGTCTGTAATAGAACAAGAGAAACCCAATTTAGACTTCTTCAGATCACTCCCCAGTTTAGACACAAACTAGATAACAGTAAATCAGAATTGTGCACTAAGTGTAATGTCGAGGTAGGGAGTTTATTCATTGTGTCTGGACTTGTAGATATACTGACAAATACTGGCAAGATGTAGAAAATCGACTACATTTAATTTTTGACATTAAACCTAAAAAAGATCTGGTGTGTCTACTGTATGGACTGGCGGACACATAACTTAAAAGTGCACATTCCAAAAGACTCTTCTCTATTCTCACTTTTTGTGCAAGGAAGAACATATTGCTGAAGTGGATAGACTGTAAACCCCCCACAATAGCTGGATGGCAGAAAGTTATTTTTGACATGTTGCCCATGGAATACTTAACATACAGGTCCAGATGTATGACTGAGGTTTTCTATGGAATCTGGTCCCCATTCCTGACTTATATTGGTTCAAGACTAGCTACCATTGTGTTGAAGGGCTTGGTGGACCATAAGTGAGAAAATACAGTATGGATCAACACATAGCGGGCTACCTGAATTACTATGCACTTGATGTTAATGATGCTGCTGTGGTGGAATGTAAAAACTGGATGCTTTCTTTGGGGGGATTCCCCCCATTCTTATTTTTGTATATCATATATGATTCTTTTGTTTATGAATGATATGGCCCCATCCCCTGTTGTTCTTGTTGTTATGGTTGTTTTTTGTCTAAGACAGCACTGTTTGTTTGTCTCTGTGGCTGTCTATGTTGGTTTGTGTTTATGTATATTTGGCTACTCATAATGACATGTTGTGTATGTGAAGGAACTGAAACTTCTTTATTTTTGTCACACATGGCATAACCTTCCATTCATGTCTTTCCAGCCTGTTGTCCTATATTTGTATGTTGTTTTTGTTTAATAAAACATAAAAGCCAAAAAATAAAAAATAAAACTGGGTGTGCATGACTGGGGATATATCTTGTTTCTTGTTCTGATTCATGTCCCTTATTTTTTAAGTCTTTGAAATCTCTCTATTCTTTTGTTATCTCCTAGTTATTAAGAAATTATTATTAGAAGAAGATTCTTTATTGTCCTTTCTCAGCACATTACATACATTGAAATGAAATTTGACCTCTGCATTTGACCCATCCTACTGTATACACTGGGAGCAGTGGGCAGCTGCAGTGCAGCGTCCGGGGACCAACTCCAGTTCTTTTGCCAATGCCAGTGGTCAGGGTCACTGACAGGAGTATTCACCTAACATAGCCTACATATCTTTAATTATATAATTATTTATATGTCTCTATGTATATTTTTTACATAAATCCCCAATATTTTATTTGCCTTTAAAAAAATCCTCTTCCTTCATTTAATTTGACAATGTTTATTGTATTGTATGTATTGTATTATATGTATTAGTTCTCTACAGGATCTTGTATGTTCTTTAATGTGTGTTCAATTTATTAAAAGAAAAAAACAAAAAAACATTTTGGTGAAACCTGCAGCAAAGTGAGCCCTCTTCCTCAGAGAGGATCTTTGCCTCCCAGTTTGTTCCTGGCAACAGAGCAGAGTGAACCATCTTTTTTCTCAGAGGATCTTTGTCCCATGAGAGCAGGTAGCACGCTGTTCTTATCTATCGCTCTGCTCTCCATGTCTACATTTAAAACAACTTTGTGTTCTACATGAGCTAACGTTAGCGGGTAAAGACTGAGAGGCTGTCCGGTATGTGTGTGTGTCCGAGTCAGTGCTGCTTGCCCGATCGGGCATGTCTGCGCAGGGTCTGCTGGCCCGCCGGCTATTTTTACTTGCCCCAGGCATTCGGACAACCGTTAATGTCGGACCCTGAATAGACTCTTGTATTCCAGATCACCTGGTTTGCGCGCCTCTCTCATTACCGAGTCCTTCATCTGGTATCAACGGAAGTGAATGATACAGGGACGCGGCCTGTCCCGTGGGCCGGGTTTGGGAGCGAGGCTGTGGCCACTGTTATGCTAGCTGCACTGCTAGCATTAGCCATGGAGCTTTCTGCTGCCGAGTCTTTTCTGGGTTGTTTCCTTGATTTAGACATATTTTCTGCAGTAGTATTGGTGCTGTTAGCAGTCGGACTTAGACAATCGACGTTGTAACGAGAAAAGAAGGGTTTGAAATGGTAAATGAAAAGCTCAAGGCAGGAGCTCAAGGACTGCACTCCTACTCCATGCTCTGCATACCGGAAGTCCGAGGTCAAATAATGTCCTTCTCTGCAAATTTAAATAAAACATGTAATTTCAAACTGCAGGAACTCTCTACTAGTATTAGTAAGTTAGAAGAAATAGCTAATTGCTTCTCTCCCAGTTTACTGAAACGCCGTGTTGATTTGCAGACTGAATTTGATCTTATCACAATCACTGATGCCGAGTGCCTTCTTTTACGCTCGCGCTCCATGTATTACGAGTACAGCGATAAGGCGAGCCGGCGCCTGGCTCACCAATTACACCATCAGGCAGCCTCACGTATGATTACTCAGATAAAAGATTTCTCAGGCACTTTAAACATGGACCCTACTACACTTAATTCTGTCTTCCATTCGTTTTACTCCTCCTATATCTGAATCCCCATCTGATCCAACTGAAATTAACTCCTTTTTAGACCACCTGAATTTTCCTGTGATAAATTCAGTTGCTGCTAAAGAACTTGACTCTCCATTAACTGTCGAGGAAAATGATTCTGGCTATGAAAATTATGCAAAATAATAAAGCTCTCGGTCCTGACAGATTTCCAGTTGAATTTTTTAAGAGATTTCAATCGAAATTTGCTCCATTATTGCATTCTGTATGGAATACCATCAACCCAGCTCCCTCCCTCCTACTTTAACCCTTAGATGCATGACCTAATGGGACTACCTGCACTCTTCCATAAGTGGGGTCAAAAATTACCCCAATTAGAATCAATGCTTTTTATGTGATAAACTTGATTCATTCATTCATTTTCTAACCGCTTCATCCTCTTGAGGGTCGCGGGGGGGCTGGAGCCTATCCCAGCTGACATCGGGCGAGAGGCAGGGTACACCCTGGACAGGTCGCCAGACTATCGCAGGGCTGACACATAGAGACAGACAACCATTCACGCTCACATTCACACCTACGGACAATTTAGAGTTATCAATTAACCTAGTCCCCAATCTGCATGTCTTTGGACTGTGGGAGGAAGCCGGAATGCCCGGAGAGAACCCACGCTAACACAGGGAGAACATGCAAACTCCACACAGAAGGGCTCCCACACCCGGGATCGAACCTCTTGCTGTGAGGCGACAGTGCTAACCACCACACCACCGTGCCGCCCCCACAAAAGAATGATTTCATGTTCGACATGTTCATTTATCACTTTTTATTAACATTTTGACAACTAATGACATCACTGAATAATCAATGATAGTATAATAGGCTACCTAACAGGTATCATTATCCTTGACTGAAAGAATTAACACAGTTAAAATGAATATCCTGCCCAAATTTCTATTTTTGTTCCAGCCTCTCCCTCTCTTCCTGTCGAATCATTTTTTCAAAAGCTATTGATCAAACTATTTCTAGCTTTTTATGGGCTGGAAAATCCACAAACACATCCACAAAATCTTGTTCTTGTTTAAATCAACAGATCTGTCATGGTCTAAATTAGAGGCACGGTCTTGTGTTTTATCTTTACTTATAGCTCTGATTACCTTTGCCATTCCAACCAAACCCTCTGGCTTTACAAACAACCAAGTTGTAACTTCCACCCATTCCAGAAGCACTTTAGACTCACCTCAGCATCTTCCTTAGCTCCTTTACTGAGGAATCATTTATTCCGGCTTTGCAGACTTATCAAGTGAGTTTCACCTCCCACCGTGTCATCACTTCCGCTACTTTCAAATTAGACATTGCATAAAATCCTTGTTTCCTTCCTTTCCCCGTCTACCTCCAAATCAACTCTTGGATGAGTTTCTCTGTTTTGACCCCTTTCAAAAGTCACTACTTTTAAAGATGTATGGCATTCTTCTCTCCTACGACAGTACACCTGTTACTAATTTCAAGGTCACCTGGGAGCGTGAACTTTGGATGAAATTAGACGATTCCTGGTGGGATGAAGCTCTTAATAAAATCCACACAAGTTCAATTTGCGCTTGTCTCCCACTCATACAATTTAAGGTACTTTTCAGGATCCACTTCTCCAAAGCCCGATTGTCTCAAATCTACCCTAATATCACTGACAATTGTGACAAATGCAGTGCTTCTACCTGTAATTTATCCCACATTTTTTTCTTGTCCATTACTGTTTTTGGCAGAACTACTTCCATACTATATCAAAAATTCTCTCAATAACTATAAATGTCTCTCCCCAAATTGCCAGTTTTGGGTTTCCAAAAAACTATAACCAATACACCTCCTAACAATTAGAAGTTGTAGCTTTTACCACTTTACTGGCAAGACGCCATCTTCTTCTCCACAGGAAGTCTACTACAGCTCCCTTAAGCACTCAGTGGCTCAATGATATCATGTCCTTTCTAAAGCTAGAGAAGGTTAAACATTCAATCAGAGGTAAATCAGATCAGTTTTACAATAAGTGGCAGTTCTTTGTTACATTTTTTAACTCTCTTCAATCCCTGTCTCACGACTGATGGACCCTGCCTCCAAAATCTTCTTTGGATTTTTTTTCCCCAATTATCTTTTAAATTTGTTCTTTTTTTTTGACCTGGTTTAGCATGATTGGTATGATTGCATCATACAGAAATAACTGACACTCATTGCTGTACTGACACTGCTCTGTTTGACCACGTGCTACACCCTTTAATAAAAATATTAATTAAAGAAAAATTGAAAATGCCTAACTTCAAAATGTATTGATGTATCCAGATTTTCATGATAATCTTATATCAGTGATGTCCACAAATGATTCTGCCAAGGTCCTGGGGTGACTGGACTAATGGTCTGGGACACGTTTTGTGAAAGTTTGAGAAAAAGTCTCAAACTTTGACATTTTTAGAGCAGAAGACCATTGGAGCCGAAAAGCAGATGAATTGAGAGATTAATATGGTTAAAGAATTTTGACTCTAAGATAATTTGAGATAATTGCGAAAATGTACAGCACTACCTTGAGTGTCACTTTTGTGCCTGAGTAGTGGGTGGAATTTGCAACCCACCACCGATTCTGGTGAGTTTTCATTGCACCATTTTTGCTGCACAAAAACTTTTAGCAAAGAAGAAGACAAATGAAAGAAAATAACAAGAACAAAAACAACAGGGCTCCAGCAGTGAGTGTTGCTGCTTGGATCTTATCTGTTTCAGATCTCTTTTGTCCATTTCATGTGCTACTCTGACATGCAAATCTGCCCATGGATTAGGGGCTAAAAGTTTAGAGACTGGTCAGGGTTACTAATGTAGATCTTACAACATAATGACACTGATACAGGCCGCGTTTCCCAGTTAAGATCGATCTTAAGACTTAACAGCACAGTTAAGAACGTCTTAGCTAAGAAGGGTCACTAAGATAAGAGTGTTTCCTAGATGAGCTCTTAATGCCCTGGATCGCTCTTAAGATCGCTCTTAACCGGAGCTGTCCACTACCTTGGTGCTGAAACTAAATCAATTGATGTCAGGCAAATCGATCACCCACCACTTAATCAGCGCATAAGTCACACACATTGTGCTACCTAAGCACTAATTCCCTGCTGCTCGTGTTTATGTGTGTTCTAATAATTCTAATGAAAAACTAAGATGATAAATATTTGTTAATGGCCTATTTTCATGACAAAAACAAGACTACAACTAAATAAGAAGTAGTCTTGGTAAGAGAATCTTGAGGAAATGTATTATTTAAACAAAAATATGAAAGACGGACGAAAGGACAAATGAACTTAAGGACCTGCATTGTATCCTGACCACACTGTATCCTTCTTGCATTCATCAACGTTTTGTCTCTGCTAATGATCATTTTAACATGACAGATTTATGGACTATATTAATCTACACCAAGAATCAGACAAAACACCAGGTATAAACTATGAAAACACAGTAGCACGCTGACAGTTGTAAAAGAGTTAATATGACATGTATGTGCGGATGTGTGGAGACACACAGCTGCTACCTAACGCACTAATGCCCTGCTGCACGTGTGTATGTGTAATTACAGGTAACAAATGTATCCAACAGGCATATCCAAGTACACATCCGTTTACGCACAGCTATTGGTTAATGCAGATATAAAATGACCTGTGGGTAGCTAGGTGCAGACATTACAGAATGGCAGAAGCAAGGCGCAAGCGGGCCAAGCTGTCACCTGCATTCAGCCAAGAGGAGATGGCCATCCTGGTGGATGAAGTATGGCAGCAGCGGGACACACTCTTCGGCAGAACAAAAGGCAAAAGAAATTTAGTGGCTAAGAACCGCATTTGGCACACCATCACCAAAAAAATGGCTCCCTCCAGCCCCTGCGGCCTGCAGCCATGGTATCTACACATGTGTGATGTGGCAACACCTTTATATAGAGTAGCGGGTGGAGCGTGTTACGGCTGCAGGGCTGTGTGTGTGTGGATGGTTGTTTTTTCTTTCTTCTGCTGTCTCCAGGTTTGGCTCCTCCCCTTCTACTGCCACTGGCTGGTAACGGCTCACACCTGTGAGCCGTTACCCATCAGGCCCTGGGGCAGCATAAAAACCTTCACAGAGAGGCACATTCTCCCCTTGGAGTCTCCCGAGACAGCCACTTGGTGAGCGTTGTGTATCCTTTGACCACTTCTAGAGGCGGTTGTGTGCCGGTTGTCGGTAAAATTACTCTTTTGGTGAACAGTGTGTTATTCAGCACTATTTTGTAGGTGGCTTGACTGTCTAGTAATATCCGTTGTGTTTTGTTGCCCTGTTTAGGCAGATCGGCCTCACCTTTTGGAGAGCTCGCTTTCAGTTGTCGTGGAGACCTCTCTTGTATTTTTTTTTTTGTCTATTGTAAATAAACCCATAAGTTTGTACCATCCGTTTTCCTCTCATCCTTTTCATCCCGGTTCTTTTCATTGTGTTACGCCCTCCGTCCCCTGGGCTCCATCAAGGGCCGTAACAAGCGTCCCTTGATGAGGTTCCAGCTGAGCTCAATTACACCTGTCAGTTGCCTGATATCTGTGAAATGTCACAGGTTTGGAGGATGGATGTGTTTCTGTTGTTCCCTGATGCATTTTTTGGGTGCAGTAAACTATCTCATATGTGCATGCAGATGTGCGATATGTGCGGACAAATTATGATAAATGATAGTCATGATAATTCATTTTATTTGTGTGCCTGATGTGAACAGCACATACAGCAACAAACTTGTTATCCCTCATACTTATTTTACTTCTTATTATTATCTTTCTTCCGCCAGATTTCAGTGCGTAATTTGTGCCACAGCTTTGAGTGCACATAGGGTCTTCGTAAAACTTATAGATTCAAGATTCAAAGTGTTTATTGTCATGTGCACAGTAAGGACACGCGTTTCCCTGCAGAATGAAATTCGTTCTTTTGTCACCAATTAATGCTAAACGATATAAATCTGAAGTATAAAATAGATCAAAATATATACTGTGTGCACTGTTTTAATTTCTCCTTGCTTAGTGTAATATTAATTTGCCTGACGCAGCTGGATCTGTGAGCGTTTGGTTGCTAAGAAGACTGTTAAGAGTGGGTCAGCTCGATCTTACAACTCCTTAGTGAAAGATCTTCTTAAGCTAAGTGTGAATCTGAGAAACGCGTTTTTCTTTCACATGAGGCTTAAGAGCATTCTTAAGAAGCTCTTAGCGCTAAGATCTTCTTAACTGGATATGGGAAACGCGGCCACAGTCAGTAAATACTGGCTGACAGCTACTGACAGTATGAGGTAAGTAAGTGTGACTGACAAAAAATCTGACAAAAGAAAAAGCTACAAAGGCCTTAAAAATGTAAATTCACCCAAATAAAAACAGTACATCTTCCCACATACCTTTACTGGTTTGGTTTTAATTCTGAGAGTTCTGCCATCACCCAAGTACAAGGGAGGTCCACAGAATTGTATTTCAACTGAAAAATGAAATATTCAATAGTAAAATCTCTTTACAAAACAATGTGTGCGTACAACTAATATGAGTGTGTATATCTGTGTTTGCGGTGGACTTGTGGAATGGGCTGTCTGATGAGTTGAAACAAAGCACAAATATAAATCAATTTAAAAAAGTACACAAAAAAGATATTTTTTGGCAGATATATAGATGAGGAAAGGTTGTGTTAGGAGAGTGTATATTTATTTTGTAACACTGGGGGTACTTCGACCGTAAATAAACTGGGGTTTTTTTTAACATAAACTGGGTTATTTTATCGGATGGTAAATAGAATGGGGACAGGTGTATATTAGTTGTAAATAAACTTGGGAATTTGATGAAATAATATGAGTTAAAAGTACAAATGTAAGAAAGGGGTAGGGACATATAAGTTTTACTTATACCTACTCTTTTATACTGACACTTTCATCTTTGTCTTTTATCTTTCTTTTTTACTGTTTTTTTCTATTTTTGGTGCGATATAAAGTCATTCATTCATTCAATGTTTTCTAGATTTTCTAGAGTCACCATGACATTGGACCTCATTAAAAATATGTACATAGAAATGGTCTTATTCTGTGCATAAAATGATCAAAATCACTGTCAGTTTCATGACGTGTGCACAAGCTGATTTTGTTCTTACCATAACCCTAATTAGGCCTGTCACAATAACAAATTTTGCTGGGCGATTAATTGCGTCATAAATTACTGCGATAAATGATAATATTGCGTAATATTGTGCTTTTAAGACCATTTTTATTATTGTTGTAATATTGCTGTTTTTAGACCATTTTTAAACTTATATAATGATAATAAAGGCATAATGATGCAACTACACCCTTTTAAAGAGAAATAAACATTTATTTAACGAGAATATTTAGGAATGCAAAAAAAAGAAAATTTTAATATCCAAAATATCATGTAAAAATACCAAAATAAATAAATAAATACCTTATAAATACAAAAAAAAAAGACTCTCAGTCCCTGTTAAACAAAATCAAAAACAATCCATGTCTTTCTCTTGCTCATCTCTTTTTTTTCTCTGCCTATTCTCCCCCTTCCGGAGATCGCACTGTGTGTGTGTGTGTGTGTGTGTGTGTGTGTGTGTGTGTGTGTAGCCCATAGCCTCACTTCCCCCAAAGAGACAAACATACTCGATGACAAGAGCTTTCCCTCCGTTCATTACGCTAAAGAACCAACTCACCTGGCTGCCAGATGATGCACGGCAGTGAACGCTCTTGTTGTCCAGTCTCTTTGGTGGAGAGAGACGAGGAAAACAAACACGCATGAATATGGCAATTAAACGCGGCCGCAAAACTTACCGACTCCCTTTAAATTTACAGTGCAATTAACCAACTTATCGCATATCGCAACAGGCCTAACCCTAATACAAGTATATTTACAATTATTTGTAACTTTATTGCCTCATTTATCTATTTCAAGGTTTATAGGCATATACCTTTGTCTAATATAGGGATGGGTGATATATCTAATATACTTGATGTGTTTTTGTGTGTTTTCGTACCTGCAGGGCACCAGGCCACGACTATTTAGTTGCATTTTGTGACCATGGAGGACTACTGCCACTTGCAAATACTAATAATTTATGAACTGCAGAGCTGTTAGTGCGTTTAGAGCTCACAGTGAATAACGTGCATTTAAAGGCATAGAAGATCAACTTTGTGCTAACTGCTCACATCTGACTGTTGACCAGAAGCTAACAGCAACACATCCTGCCAGACGCTTCAAAATAAAAGCAGTGGTTCCGCTCTGAAATACTTTATTTAACTTTATAATAACAGCACTTGATTCAACTTCATTATAACAATGCTTTGTTTAACTTAATCATAACAGTATTTCATTTAACTTAATTAAAACAGTACTTTATTTAAATTAATTATGACAGAAGCTACTTTATTTAACTTTATTATTAGCATTAATATAAAGTATTAAAAACTCAAAATTGAAGAGACTTAAAATAATGCAAAACAATTGTGGAGAACTCCGAATAAAATAATGGGGAGAAATTTAAATGTGCCTGCCTCTTTTGAAACAGAGATTGTATTTATTACTAAACCATATGACACTATTAATTATTTTAATAACTATTTTATAGGCAAAGACAGTAAATAAAAAAAAATTGAAATTATTAGATCTTATTGATTACATTATCACGCTTGAAGATAATTTGGAATGAAGGGTTTGAATTATTGCATGTGATTATTATCAAATTCTAGGCTAGCAAGATTTTTGCAACAGCAACAAATACATAGTAGATGACACAAACATGTGAGGTCGTGTACTCTTCAAATAAGTGAATAAAGCACTGCATAATGTAATTAATTGATGTGGTTTAAGGCTTCAAGCCACTGAATAGTGGATAGATAAATAGAGGGATGCTCTTACTGCCCAGTGCATTATATATCAAATACCCACCTCAATCAAATCTAGTCTATCTACAACATACAGGTGCATCACCATAATTTAGAATATCATAATACGTTCAATATTTTTTGTCATATATATAGAAATTTTTGTATATATTTGATTTAAAGGCATCAATCTGGTAAATTCTGAGAGCCAAGTTATGATGGCAGAATATGCCTAGATTTCAATATCTTTGTGCTTTTTATGTGTGAAAAATGTTCTATTTTTACTGATAAAAACTCTAGTGGTATGTTATGGTGAAGGGTTACACTTAAAATACAGCTAAGGATTAGTGGTTAAACATTTCAGTAATCAAAAGAAAAATGACTAACGTACTAATCTGCCTCTGGAGGGCTAGTGTTTCCCCTATATGCAACTATATGACTGCCGCTAATGATTCCCCCCCAACCCCATCTTAACTCTTTAGAAATTACTGTTATATTATCTGGCGCTACAGATGATTCATATCCAGGCCTATAGAACAGGCCTATACCTTGTCCTTTTATTAAAAACTAAATAGCTTTTGTTATTTATCTTATTTACATGACGGCATGTCATTTCTGTCTCTACATGGTCGCACGTTTACAATTCTCCTCTGCTCTCTGTATCGAGCACAGTTTGTGCGCGCACGCACGCATGCACACACACACACACACACACACACACACACACACACACCACTCGGGCTGCATTTTCGCCCGCAGCACGGCACTAATGGAGCGGAGCCTGTGTTGCATTCAGGCGTTGCCGTTGTCACGTAAATAACAAAGCCAAAGAATTGTCAGTAGGCGCTCCAGCCGGTGACGTTCATTTACCGGAAGCATTTTGTATCTGGCCGATTTTTGGAGACTATGGCTGGGCAAATTAGACTATGGCGGGTCTCGTCAATGTATGGGAAACACTGTTCACTCACCTCGTCTGTTAGCTAGCAGTATCGTCATCTTCCTATCAACTGAATTCAAGTTTTCCGCGTTCCACCGATAAATCGGATAACTTCCTGCGTGTCATTTCAAAATAAAAGCTGTCCGGTGTGTTAATGTGTTTACCATGCTGTTTGGGGCTTCTTCTATTTTTTCCTCTTTTAAATTTTTACTGAGGTCTGGACCTCGGTGACCTCATAGCTGGCTACGGCCATGCATTTGTATTAAAGAAGTATTCCACTGCTGGCAAGATGGCCTTTAAATGAAACTGGGCCATCTATGCAGTAGAAAGACACAAATACTTTTGAAATTGGTGCTACATATGGTCCTGGCACCCCATGTACAGAGGCAATGCCTCACTGCAGAGGTCACAGGTTCGATTCCGGCTTGCTACCCTTTGCTACATGTCATCCCCCCACTCTCTCTCTCTCTCTCTCCTAATTCCACACTGTCTTGTCAATTAAAGGCAAAAAGCCCAAAAAATAATAAAAAAAAAGACAAAAAAGAAAAGAAATTGGTACTACATGACCAGATAAAACAAAGAAAAAGGTTTTGCTCAAGAAGGAGAAAGCCTACAGTTACCAGAATGCACTGCACTGCACCAGACCAATAAATGTTCCCACTGGTAGGTGACATAATGCACGTCAGAAACAATGCGACCGGCCAGCAAGAACAGATTTCAAATTACAGTTTAAAAGGTAAGGTAAAACATGTTTCTGATAACACTTGAGGCAAGAAATATGCAACTCAGTAACATAATCTTGATTTATATTTGATCAGCGCTGCTTTATTGTTTATCTCTTTTTTTCCCCTTTTTTTGGACTTGTTTTCATTGTGCAGGAAATAGTATGGTATCCACTTCCTGTTCTCAAACTCTTGCTATTACAGCTAAACAGTACACTAAAATATATTTCTAAAAACATTTTAGGCATGACAGGCAGTACAGTTACATCTTGATATATATTCAATCAGCACTGCGTGGATACAGTTTACCTGGCTTTTGGTTCAAGTTCAAGAGAAATAGGGGCAGGTCTGTCGCTTGAGCTACTTCTATACTCTTTGTGTCCGTGGTGGCAGCATGGGTGGCAGGCAATACGAAAATGCAAAAGTACAGCCTGTAGTTTGAGCAACAGCCCGAGAGAGCCAGTGATGTGTTTTGCATCTATTACTTCCCCCTACAGTCTTATGAACTGTGAAGTGTCATAAATAATAAAAGACCACACTTTTCGATTGACCAAGTAGTGTAAATCAGTAGCGAACATGAGTATCAGACAAGACAGGCCAGTTTAGGATATCTACTACCACCTAGAGCAAAAATAAATCTCCTCAAATCTTCTGTAATTGACACAGCCATTATTAAAATACATATCAGAGCTGCTTTTAAGAAAACATTTAAAGAGTACTTAATACAATTACCTGTATGAACAAACAGTCAATGAAATGAAATGATGTATAAAATCTTGCTTTTGTTTCAAGTGTATAAAATTTGATATGTGATTCTTTTTTTCCCCTTTTTTGATATGTAATGTGATGTTTGAATGTATATAATAAATTGTTTGTTAAATTGTATGATTTATGTGTCTGATGCTAGGGCAATAGCTAATGGGTATCCTAATAAGCTAAGGGAGTGTACTTTACTCATCAAAGGAGGGGGGTGGCTGGGATGCGACTTTGTGGGGGGGTTTACTTGTTGTTGTTGTTGTTGTCGTCATTGCTATTTTTTTTTTTTTTTTTTTTTAATTTTATTTGACCCTCCCTGAAGCTACAAATGTTTTTCCTTTAGCCTCCCACAATGAGTGGCAGAAAATGCAGGACCCTCACTCCACCATAAAATTGTTTTAAAACTTACCCTTTGACGTTGAAAAGTCAAAAGTAAGTTGAAGACAAAATCCTGGAGTTAAAAAAAAGCCTCAGTTTTTAACTCTTGTTGTGCATGCTGGTTAGTACGTGTAAACAGTTAATGTTTTGGGCCAAATTTTAAATGAGATCTTAAATAAAGCGATTTTGATGAAATATTAGGGCTGGGCGGTATATCAATATTTTACAATATATTTTCGGGCAAGATATAGATTTAGACAATACCGTTTATATCAACAAAGGGTCAAGTTACACCACATAACACATACCAGTATTCATCTCTCCTCTTTCATACTCTCCTCACAGCTCCGCCCCACACACTCACTCACAGTTTCTCCATAAACACTCAGAGAGACACAGAGCTGCTCCTCTGTTTAATCTGTCTGTTAATTAGTCTACAGTGTGACATCGGGCTATATGTTGTACAAGCTACGCTAAATCAGTCTGTGAAATGAATGAAGTTACGGCAGTGGCACACGTACAATACTGTGGGCCTTTTCCTCTTTTAGCCGTGTCCAGTCAAATTATGTTTCTGTTATCAGTTTAGACTCCGGTGCCAAGCCAAGCTCCTTCTACAGAGTAGGTCCAAAAGCCGGGCCACCTGCACTCAAGCAGGTAGCGCTGGTGTCTCACCGACAGCAGCCAACACTCGACTTTTCCCTGTTTCTCCCCGTCAAACAAGCCGTGTGTTGAGAGACTCTCCTCACCTCTGTCTGCAGGAGACTCAAGCCCCTTTTACACTGCCAGATTTTCCGCAAATGTTGGGCCGTTTTGCCGGCAAGCTGCAAGCGTTTAGACACACAGGTGCCAAATTTTCAGCCTCGTAGGGTAGTCATATTGGCAGAACCCTTTTAGTTTAAACAGACCGAGGCAGCCTTCCGCAATGGGAGGAGCTGTTGATGACGCCGCACATGCGAGCCACTGGCAGTGGATAAACAGGAAACAGCTGATAGCAGGAATTAGCGAGCAGCTAGTAGCAAAAGGGAAACACAAACCTGACAGACGCTGTGAAGATGAGCAACTGGGGAGACAAGGAATTGCACATCCTCCTTGCCCTCGCAAACGAAGAGGCCATTAATCATCAGATGATGGGGACAGTTAAGAATGGACCAACTTACGAGAGAATCGCCGAAGGACTGACCAGCCGCGGCTTCCCTCCCACGTCACTGTTTACATCACACGCTGAGCTACACGTTTTGTTACTGGCTCACGCCCCCCCCATTGCCCTGAAAAAGGCACATTCTGTATAAACAAAAGTAGGTTGGCGGCATTTTGCCGCACTTCCCGATTTTGTTTTTATACTGCCAATGCTGAAAAAAGACTTGGGCTTTCCTGCAAATTTGCACAACTCCTCTCTAAAAAGGGCTTCAGAGAGACAGGCGTTTTTAAAAGTTTCTGTGTGTTCAGCTCCCAGTACGTCTGTAGCTTCTAACTGAATCTCTGTAGTTCAGAGTTTAGTTTCTCTCCTGTGTCCTGTTCTTACTTTAGATATCTGCTTTATTTTACTTTTTATGTTCGCTATCAGCCGTATCAGAAGTTGTGTAAAGTTGATGCTCGAATACTCAATATTTCCTTATTTTGCTGTTCCACAATAAAAGTTTTTAAAAAGCAAAATAACAGCAGACTTTTATTTTAAAGACTCTATAGGAATTAAAATATGTTTGTTACAGAATTAGCAGACCCTAATTCTAAGACAATTCTAATGATAGGGCAGGGAGGAAGAGTAAAAGCAGAAACAGCCACAGTGAGATGTTGATGAAGAGCTGCGGACAACAGGCTCTTACACCTCTGCAAACAGCTCACCTCCAACAGGTGAACTTCTTTTTTTTTTTTTTTTTTTTAATATTTTTTTATTGAGCATTTGTAACTTCATACACAAAGAAGATGATTTCCAGAAAAATACAAGTATATATATACACAAGTATACCCAGGTTTTTTTTCTTTTTCCTTCCCCTTCCCTTTCCCCCCTTTTTCCCCTTCTGCTGCCCCAACCCCCACCCTCTACCCCCCACCCCGTGGCGCGGTAATACCCAAAACCAGCAAAAAATTAACAAAACATATTTTAAAAATAAATACAGAAAATAACAACAATTATCATCATTACTACATCATCGTCATTATGTCTTCCGTTGTCACCACCAACATTATAATAATGATAATTAAAAAAATAAAAAAATAATAATAAAAAAAAAACACATTACATTACAATACCAGTAGTCAACCAGTAGTCCCCGAGACTGCTCTTTTTGCCATAAAATCTAAATGGGGTTGCCAAACTTTAAAAAGCTCCTGACTCCTGCATCTTAAATTGTGGTAGATTTTGTCTAATGGAATGTAACTGGAGATTTCATTTAACCAGTGTGATACTGTAGGAGAATAGTCAGATTTCCAGTGGATTGTGATGCACTTCTTTGCAGCAATCAAAGCAGGGTCAATGTATTTTTTCTGAAATACATTCCAAGGGTCCATATCGCCTGTGCCAAGAAGACACAAGCGAGGTGATATTGTGATATGAATATCTAAACAGAGTGATATAATATCAATTACAGAATTCCAAAATGTCCAAAGCAAATTACAGGACCAAACATATGACAGAAACTACCTTTTTGTTTTTAACAACACCAGCACAGAAAGGACATTTCATTATTCATCTTATTAAGTTTTTCAGGTGTACAGTAAGTTTTGTGCAAAATTTTAAATGAAGAAAGTTTGTGCTTCATATTATAAGAACATTTATGAACTTCAGAACAAAAAAAGACCAGTCCTCTTTACTTATATTGATCTCTAAATCCTTCTTCCATTTACATCTAGTAACCTCTGTGCTTGTAGACAAGCTTTCTAATAGAGATCTGTATACTTTAGAGGTACATTTAAGAGTTCTACCGTCCTTATAAATGATGTCTTCTATTTTGGAGGTTGTAGGTTCCTTAAGTGTGCCTTGACTTGTCTGTATTATATTGCGAATTGGAAAAACCTAAATAAATGAGTAGAAGGTAAATTATATTTTGATTGTAACTGAGAAAAAGAGACAAATATACCATTATCAAAGAGATTTGTTATTTCCCTTATCCCCTTGTCATACAATGACCTAAATGTATCATCAAAACAGGGTGCAAAATTTGGGTTTCTCCATATGGGAGTATGGGGGGAGAGACGCTCATTATAACTAATAAGTTTATGGGCGCTCTTCCATATTTGTAAACTATTAATGATATTCGGGTTCTTAGTAATTTTCTTAACTTCTTGTAAACCTATGTAAGGCAAGTATTTCAGTTCATAAGGGCGAACATCATAGGACGCCACTCTTGCCCATGCACTTACTGGACTAAGGAACCATTGTTTAATCTGGGCAAGCTGAGCTGAAAGAAAGTAAAATTTAAGATTTGGTACATTTAAACCACCAGCATTATATGGGAGCTGTAAAACCTGCCAGCTAATCCTTGATAATTTGTTCTCCCAAATAAAGGAGGAAAAGATGCTCTACATTTTTTTGAAAAAAACAGATGGTGGGGGATATGGAAGGTTTTGAAATAAAAATAGAAATTTAGGTAATATAGACATCTTAATCATATTAGTTCTACCCATAAAGGAGATAGGAAGTAAGTTCATTCTTTTCAAGTCATGTGTAACCTTATCAATGAGTGGGGAGTAATTAAGTTGATAAACATTTTCTATATTGCTAGGGATGTATATACCCAAATATTTTATTTAGTCTGGGGACCATTTCAAATTAAGCTTGCATTTTAAAGATTCAAAATCAAATCTGGAAATAAGCATGATCTCAGTTTTTGAACAACTGATTTTGTAACCAGATAGGTCTCCAAACTGGTCTAATATTATAAAAAGTGTAGGGATTGAGTGTAAGGGGTCTTGTAGATAAAGTAAAATGTCATCAGCATAAAAGGGAAATAATATGATTCTTACTTCCAATTTTAACACCTTGTATATTTTTATGTGATCTTATCATTGTGGTCAAAGGCTCAATAGCAAGAGCGAATAATAACGGTGACAATGGACAACCTTGTCTTGTTCCACATGATAACTTAAAGGGAGTAGAGTACTGAGTGTTTGTCTTTATGATAGCCATAGGGGAACTATAAATAATACGGATCCAGGAAATAAAAATCGGGCCAAAATTAAATCTTGATAAAACTGCTACTAAATATTTCCATTCTAATCTATCAAATGCTTTTTCAGCATCAATAGATACAGTTACCATAGGGTGCAGTCTTTAGTGTGAAAGAGGATATCAAAGTACCTACGTATATTATCAGACAATAGATGGCCCTGTACAAAGCCTGTTTGGTCTAAATGAATAAGACTAGAGGTCACTGATTCAAGACGAAAAGTTAGGATTTTAGTAATGATCTTATAGTCAACATTTAAAAGTGAGATTGGTCTATAAGAGGCACAGAACAGAGGATCCTTATCTTTCTGTTTAAGTAAAGTAATAGCCGCTATGTAAAGGGACTGAGGAAGCAGCTTTTTCTCAAGACAGGTTGAAATCAAAGAAGGAAAAAAAGGCATTAGCTGCTGAGAAAACTGCCTATAAAATTCAACTGGAAGACCATCCAATCCCGGTGCCTTACCACTTTGGAGAGAATGCATAGCCTTCAAAATATCTTCTTAAGTTATATCTTTATCTAAATATGATCTATTCTCTGGTGTCAGGGAAGGTAAAGAGATATCTTGGGGCGGCAGTAGCTCAGTCCATAGGGACTTGGGTTGGGAACCGGAGGGTCGCCTGTTTGAGTCCCCGTCCGGACCAAAATATGGAGCGTGGACTGGTGGCTGGAGAGGTGCCAGTTCACCTCCTGGACACTGCCGAGGTGCCCTTGAGCAAGGCACCGAACCCCCCAACCGCTCGGGGCGCCTCACCAAGGGCAGCCCCCTCACTCTGAGATCTCTCCACTTTGTGCATGTATAGGTCCTGTTTGTGCATGTGTGTTTCTTTCAGACCTGTGTGTAATTGACAAGCAAGAGTGAAAACATTGAATTTCCCCTCAGGGGGATTAATAAAGTGAATAAACTTAAAACTTAAACTTAAAATGTTTCAAAAAGGAGCTAAGAGTTTCCTCACTGCAATAACAATTGGATTTATATAAACCACCATAAAATTCTTTGAATATCTCATTAATTTGAGCTGGATCCATTGTTACACCACCATCAGCCCCCTCAATCTGCAAAATAGCCTGATCTTCCGATTCTTCCTTTATTTGCCATGCCAATAATTTCCCTGCCATTTTGCCTTGTTCTACAAACTTTTGTTTTGTTTTTAAAATAGTCAATTCGATAGAACGTGTGTTTATATTATTATATTTCATTTTCAGATTATCAAGATGGCAAAGTATAGCAGGATCCTTGGATATATAGTGAAGTTTCTCCAATTTTCTAGTTTCTTGTTCAATATGCTGTAATTCATCTTTGGATTTAGTTTTAAGGGAAGAAGAAAATACTATAATAATCCCTCTAATGTAGGCTTCCAACATGTCCCATGCTGTTAAAGAGCATACTGTTGAGCCCTGATGCACAGCAGCGAAAGTATCTAAATGGGCATTTACAAATTCAATGAACTGCTGGTTGGCCAACAATGTTGTATTAAACCTCCAACTTTTAAATGATGCAGGAGGTCCATCAAAATCAATTGAAAACAATAGCGCAGAATGATCTGATAGTATTCTTGCCAAGTAAACACATTTTGATATTTTGGAAACAAACGCTAATGAGACTAAGAAAAAGTCAATTCTTGAGTAAGAATTGCGCATGGGGGAGTAAAATGAAAAGTCCCTGTCATCAGTGTAAATA
Organism: Epinephelus fuscoguttatus; assembly: GCF_011397635.1. NCBI lineage: Eukaryota > Metazoa > Chordata > Actinopteri > Perciformes > Serranidae > Epinephelus > Epinephelus fuscoguttatus. The sequence goes on along the minus strand of NC_064759.1, from coordinate 44,619,527 downwards.
GCTCTCCAAATCTCATGAAGGCCCAATTCCTGAGTATTATGAGCCAAAGCAACAGACACATTAGATAGTGAATAATTAGTAGTAGAGGATCTGTCCAAATTTGCATCCAAAATCTTGAATTGTGTGACCATCAATGTGAGATCATTAATGAATTTTGGGTCATCATAATTAGGGCAATAACAATTTAGTAAAATGATTTCAGTCTGGTCAAGGAGACCCCTGACAAAAATAAATCTACCATTTATGTCAGACTTTACTTCTTCAGGGAGAAATGGTACATTCTGCCTGATGAGAATCGCAACACCTCTCAAGTTGGAAGTGAAAGAGGAATGAAACACTTTTCGTACCCATCCAGATTTGAGCTGTTCATGAGTTGAGAATAGAAGATGTGTTTCTTCTAAGCATGCCACATCCACTTGTTGTTTATTCAGATAGGACATAATTTTTTTCCTTTTCAGCGACCCCTCCATTCCTTTAACACTACAGTGGTGGAAAAAAGTTTCCGGACACCCTTAAAATTTAACACAATCTCAAATATTATCGTGAAATATTTGTGGAAAAATCTTTTTTGTGTTTCAAAAGGTGTGGCTGCATTAGACAGATACAAACAAATACAAATTATATTTTTTTGTTTATTGTTTACAAGAAAAACTAACAAAACTAAATTCTTGACAGTTTCAATATGTCAGTTCTCAACATTGTCGGTATCAAAGTCAACAAATAACAGAGAATGTGTTCAAAACTGAACAAAAAATAAATAAACCGTCACATCATCAAATTAATATTTAGCAGTCCTGCCATTGGCACGTAGTAGAGCTCCAATCCTGGCTGGCATGTTCCCCACCAGCCTTTCACACTGTTGAGGGGTAATCTTGTCCCATTCTTCTTGAATTACTGCTTTTAATTCTTCTAAATTCTTTGGTTTATGCTTTGAAACAGACCTTTTGATAATCCACCACAGATTTTCAATGGGGCTCATGTCCGGGGATTGAGCTGGCCACTCTAAGACCTGGACACTGTGCTCCTGCAGCCAAGTTCTACTGGCCTTGGATGTGTGGCAAGGGGCATTATCTTGTTGAAACATCCAGTTTTTACCTCGACGGAACAGTGCACGTGCAGAAGGGAGCATGTGGGTTTCGAGTATGGTACAATACTTGGTAGAGTTCAATGTGCCATCACAGACAGTGAGATGACCAACACCAGCAGCACTCATGCATCCCCAAACCATGATACTGCCTCCACCATGCTTGACAGTAGGTACTGTACATGCTGGAGATAATGCTTCGCCTGGCCTTCTGCGTACCCTCACATTAGTAGGAGGAAGATAAAGCTGGAAACTGGACTCATTTGACCACAAAATCTTCTTCCAGTTCCTGGCTGTCCAGTTCTTGTGTGCCTGGGCCCAACGACGCCGGGCTAACCTCTGTCTCTCATTGATCAGGGGCTTCTTGATAGCCTTGTAGGACCTTAAGCCATGATCTAAAAGTCAGCCACGTACAGTGCAGGTGGAACACTGGACACCAGTTTGGTTTGACCACTGCTGCTGAAGCTCCTGTGATGTCATTCGGCGGTTTTGCCTGCACGTGCGGATCAGGATGCGGTCATTTCTTGCTGAAGAAACCCTTGGACGCCCAGATCTTGGTTTGTCTTCCAAGCTGTTGGTTCGTCTGTATTTCTGCAGAGTGTATCCAACTGCTGAAGGACTGCATCTGCACTTCCTGGCTATCTGGCGGCAGCTGTACCCTTCCTGGCTGAGAATCTTTATCTTCAGGCGTGTTTCCCGCGTTAGGTTCCTTGTTTTAGCCATTTTTGTGTCTGAAGAACTTTCAAATGTGCTGGCTTTATGTAGACACAAAGCTTGGCAAAAAAATTGTGTCTTTTAATAAAAAGAACGACCTTCATCACTGGTACCAAAATGACCCAATACTCAAAATTTCTTATGTATTTTTATGGAACCAATCAATTTTAAGTTTTTAATGTCTTTTTTAGGATTTATTTAGTATTTTGGCTGTGACTGTACTAAAAGAAATTGCACTTGAAGACCTAAGAGTGATTCTTAATGCAATATTTCACAAATGCATGGGGTGTCCGAAAACTTTTTTCCACCACTGTATAAGTTCTGAAATTATATCTAGGCATTTAAAATGATTCAAGGGAACACCTGGATACTTCCTGAGTACATCCTGGGATGTAAAAGGGACGACACTCTCTCCTACATTTATAAATTATTTTAAGGAGATTAAGGAGATAGAGTAATCTCATCTGTCCTACTAATCTACAATTCGGGGGGGGTACCCCAACCATAATCATAATTAAATTGTGCCTGTTGTACCATAAAAGGAAGTAAAGAAAAAAAGTCTTTATATTGATAATAGTGAAAACAGAAAAGAAACTTCAAACAGGCTCCATTATTTTGTATTTTGGGCATATGACCACCAGGAGGGAAAATTATTTAATAGTAGCTACTAAAAAGAATAAAAGTGGTGATAGTCATCATAATCCATTTTCATCATGATTTTCACCATAATTAGGGGAGTAATTTTACCTGGTGCAAAATAAGACTCAGACCTGTTGATTACGTTTGGTCTCTAATTAGGCTCTGTTGTCCTCTACTGAACACTTTCTAAATAAACGTCCCCATTTACATGGCCCACCTAAAGGAGCCTGAAAAGAAAAAAAAGAAAAATCACTTAATAAGAGCCAACCACGTTTGTTTTCAAGTCCTACACATTGTTAGGTCAGGTTAATAAGTTCCATATGTAGCTATTTTAGATAGGGGTGTCAAATTATTAGGTTAATTGCGAATAATTAATTACAGCCATATGTAACGTGCTTGTTTTTTGATCGCGTTAATCTCATTTTTAATCTCTAACTTTACTGTTTCTGTATGCCACAGAGTTGCCTTTTATAAAATCTGTCTGTAGGCGTACGATTGGGCTTCTTTGTGCTTGAGTTGTGGGAGAGCTGCAGCGCTACAGAGCAGAGACCAGCATCAGCACTGATGACTGTCCCCTGCAGTGGCGGTCTGCTCACTCAGGAGCCTACGAAAAGCTGTCTGCCCTAGCACGCAAGTATCTGACCTCCCCGGCAACCTCTGTGTAATTTTCGGGACAATCAGGGCAGGATTCAGGATTCAGGACAACTGCTTGGCTTTCGGGATGGGATCAGTTCAGCTTCATTTCCTGCATCATTTCTGTGCACATCAACCCGTCCTGTAAAGACTTCCAATGGAAGAGTGTAACATGTCACATGAAGAATGATGACATTTAAAAGTAACACTAGGTAAAGTTGAAAGCCAAGCAGTTGTCCTGAATCCTGAATCCTGCCCTGATTGTCCCGAAAATTACACTAGAGCAGAGTCTGAAGTAGTTATTGCCCGATAAAACATTAAAAACTGATCATGGTGGTTGAGTTATCATGCAGCTCCCACTGGCTGCAGATTGGCTGCAGCAGTTCCTACATGAATTATGGGTGTTGTAGTTTGAAGAAGAGAAGACAGCGCAAATTGCAGCCGCAAGGACAGGGAAAGCGCAGGCAGCCACGAGAAGGAGTGATTTGCACGTTGCAGTGCCGCCTCTTGTTCTAACTGTTCAAAACTGTTCGATAAACTGATACAGCTGTAACGCATGTACCAGGTGTCTTTTATTTTGTTAGTTTTTATTTTTTATTAAGTTTAAAGGACAAGTGCACTTACATTGATCACTTCCATGAAATAAAACTAGAAATTGGAAAAGAGGAATATAATTTACAAAATTGTTCAAATAAAATTAGGGAACTGATCACAGATGTATTGTTTCTGTGTGTTTTTACATCTATTGTTGCATTAATCTGCAAGTATGCTTTTAATGAAGCTGACATGTCATCACAGTCAAGCACCCCCCTGGTGGTCGAGACTGAAGGTTGCAGCCCTCTTTATTGGAACTAATCTCAAAAACAATAGAATGTAATGGCTAGGTGTACTGCATCTGTGTTCAAGTGTGTTATTGTTGAAAACAATAATTACGACTTTATAAAACCACTTTTTGTAATATACATCAATCTTTTGATCATCTGCCACAATAATGTAATGAATTTAAATGAAAATACCTCACGTTGAGGTTGGTGCTGACATCTCAACATTTCAGATGATGCATTTAATCAAACTATTTTATGTGAATCATCACATTTATCACATAATTGATTGTAGGTTATGACATTTCCGAAATGATCAGTTTATAGGAAATAGTCACATGACATTTATCTATTGATTGTAGAAAATGACATTTAGCAAATCCATCAATTCAGTGGAGATGAGGAAACCTATAAAGTGAATGCAGGTGATAGCGAATCAATTATCTATTTCTCATCATTTGGGAGTCAGTTGTAAGCTCTATCCCTGATTATATCAAAATAAGGAAAATCCCCTTAAACGTATGGGATGTGCTATAGGATGAGGAACAGACAGACCACAGTGGTGTGTGTCCCATTTTAATGTGGTTGCTTTGTGTCATGGTTAATTCATAAATAGAAAAGATAACCATATGTTAATGTGAACAAATCAAGCCCTATGCATGATGTATGGTGATGCTAGAAATAATCAAAATGAATAAAAATACACCCTTTTTACCACTCTGCAAACAGTTGCCTTACTTAGCCTCTCAGCATCACCAACACTATACAGGAACGTACCGCTAGCAAAGAACCTCAGTGCAATATAGACTGACTGCACAGTGGTCAGAGACTGGCTGCAGCGTGTGACCTTTACAATGTGTGGTTCCAGCAAACTGCATAGATACACTATGCTTTGCCTGCTGAACCGGTACCTCTCCCACAGACAAGAGTCCGTCTGTATCAATGGGTTGGTCCTGTCCTGGAAGACCCTTGGGGCTGGTGGTGGTTGGAAGGCCCACTGAACAATGTGGGCCTCCTCATCAACAGGATCCTCAATGAAGGGGCATGCCATTATTTCCTAATTTACTCTCTCTTGCTCTGTCTCTGTGTCTCTCTGGGTGTGTCCCTCTCCTTCTCTGGCTGTTGTCAGTTGACCTTAATTGGCTGTGAATTTGCTAGCCAATTGGAAACAGAGTGGGGTGGGGATGGGAGGGCAATCACATATTCATGTACAATCTTTTTTTTAATGCCGCAGTTTCATTTTATTATAGTTTTGTTTTATTAAATTGATTTTGGCTTTATTGTTGTAAGTGGTTTTTTTTTAATTATCTTACTTTTATTACATTTTAATTTGTTTTTTAATAGTTATTTTTTTTATTAATTATGTTATATATTCTATGATCTACATATTATTTTATCATTACATGACAGCAGTAAGCTGTGAGTGTGTAAAAGCACTGGCAGAAGTGTCTTTTAGGTGTCTGTTCTTGTCTATTGAACATTTTTTGATCATAGATGGAGCTAATCCTCACCTTAATCCTGCTACAGATCAGGATTGCCCGGCAGCATAAGTTACCATGGTTACTAGGCTGGGATTCAGGTTAACCACCTTGGTGGAACGGAGTTGTGGCTCATTTTGATGGAACGGAAACCGGAGTTTAGCTCGATGTATCAGGTTTAGCCAGAACCATGGTTTCCATGGTTACCGATGTGAGGCTAATCTCAGCCACTTTGATGGAACAGAACTCTGGCTTACATTAGCCAGACTTGGCCATTTAAGCCTGGATTTGCCTTTAGCCTGTTTGATGGAATACCCCCCTGCTCTGCTGTGGATAAATACATGCAGTAACAATAACAGAGGACTTTAGCCATTAATCAGCTTGCAACTGAACATGTAGCCCACCTCGTAAAATACCGGGATATACAGTACAGGCCAAAAGTTTGGACACACCTTCTCATTCAATGCATTTTCTTTATTTTCATGACTATTTACATTGTAGATTCTCACTGAAGGCATCAAAACTATGAATGAACACATGTGGAGTTATGTACTTAACAAAAAAAAGGTGAAATAACTGAAAACATCTTTTATATTCTAGTTTCTTCAAAATAGCCACCCTTTGCTCTGATTACTGCTTTGCACACTCTTGGCATTCTCTCCATGAGCTTCAAGAGGTAGTCACCTGAAATGGTTTTCCAACAGTCTTGAAGGAGTTCCCAGAGGTGTTTAGCACTTGTTGGCCCCTTTGCCTTCACTCTGCGGTCCAGCTCACCCCAAACCATCTCCATTGGGTTCAGGTCCGGTGACTGTGGAGGCCAGGTCATCTGCCGCAGCACTCCATCACTCTCCTTCTTGGTCAAATAGCCCTTACACAGCCTGGAGGTGTGTTTGGGGTCATTGTCCTGTTGAAAAAGAAATGATCGTCCAACTAAACGCAAACCGGATGGGATGGCGTGTCGCTGCAGGATGCTGTGGTAGCCATGCTGGTTCAGTGTGCCTTCAATTTTGAATAAATCCCCAACAGTGTCACCAGCAAAACACCCCCACACCATCACACCTCCTCCTCCATGCTTCACAGTGGGAACCAGGCATGTGGAATCCATCTGTTCACCTTTTCTGCGTCTCACAAAGACACGGCGGTTGGAACCAAAGATCTCAAATTTGGACTCATCAGACCAAAGCACAGATTTCCACTGGTCTAATGTCCATTCCTTGTGTTTCTTGGCCCAAACAAATCTCTTCTGCTTGTTGCCTCTCCTTAGCAGTGGTTTCCTAGCAGCTATTTGACCATGAAGGCCTGATTCGCGCAGTCTCCTCTTAACAGTTGTTCTAGAGATGGGTCTGCTGCTAGAACTCTGTGTGGCATTCATCTGGTCTCTGATCTGAGCTGCTGTTAACTTGCCATTTCTGAGGCTGGTGACTCGGATGAACTTATCCTCAGAAGCAGAGGTGACTCTTGGTCTTCCTTTCCTGGGTCAGTCCTCATGTGTGCCAGTTTCGTTGTAGCGCTTGATGGTTTTTGCGACTCCACTTGGGGACACATTTAAAGTTTTTGCAATTTTCCGGACTGACTGACCTTCATTTCTTAAAGTAATGATGGCCACTCGTTTTTCTTTAGTTAGCTGATTGGTTCTTGCCATAATATGAATTTTAACACTTGTCCAATAGGGCTGTCGGCTGTGTATTAACCTGACTTCTGCACAACACAACTGATGGTCCCAACCCCATTGATAAAGCAAGAAATTCCACTAATTAACCCTGATAAGGCACACCTGTGAAGTGGAAACCATTTCAGGTGACTACCTCTTGAAGCTCATGGAGAGAATGCCAAGAGTGTGCAAAGCAGTAATCAGAGCAAAGGGTGGCTATTTTGAAGAAACTAGAATATAAAAGATGTTTTCAGTTATTTCACCTTTTTTTGTTAAGTACATAACTCCACATGTGTTCATTCATAGTTTTGATGCCTTCAGTGAGAATCTACAATGTAAATAGTCATGAAAATAAAGAAAACGCATTGAATGAGAAGGTGTGTCCAAACTTTTGGCCTGTACTGTATATTGTGCCATTCAGCCTGGGATATGATTTTTTGTCCGTATCACCCAGCCCTAAGAAACATCACTATTTTAAGCTTAGATCTGGTTATTTTTTTCTGCAGAAGCAAATGTGTCCAAGGATAATCAGTAATTTCAAAATCCAACGATAATTTCTGTTTTCACAGTTTATGGCTATGAAAAATGGTGTAATTTTGCTGATTAAAATATTTGCAGTAAAATAAATACAAAATTCAACCATTTAAATTTGTTTGCTCCTCCGCTAAGCCAAAATAAAAAACATAAGTCCCTGCCCAGTGCTTAAAAAATGATTTAACATGCCTCCCCATTTTTGCACCACCCCTTCCCCACTCATACATAACAAACAGTCTTTTTGGCAACAATTACATCGTAGGCAACTGGACTTTGATTTTGTCTAGAAGACGTTTCGCCTCTTATCCAAGCGGCTTCATCAGTTCTCAACGCATCGGTCTGACTAGTCCTCACTAGTCTGACAAACAGTGGAGTAAGACTCAGGTTTTTAACCTCTGTGGAGGTGTACACCCACCACCCTCATAAGACAATACTTCGTTAGTGGAGTTTCACTGGACCATTGTTTGGGTCAGGTGAGTCACACTAGTGAACAACAGTCGTTAGGAGTGAGTGGGGCCACTGGTGAGCAACAGTCGTTAGGCATAATGTGTGGTTACCAGTGAACGACTGTCGTTGTGTTTCTTTGAGCCACTTGAGGTTAGTTTCGGGCAGTCTTTGTTGTTCAATCTCTTAGGTACAGCAGCAAGGGCCGCATTGTAAATGGGGGATAGGTGGTGTCTCAGGCCACCTCCCCTATTTAGAGACGGCTTCTCTATTTTAACGTCTATTTTTACGTTAAAATAAATACGATTTAATTGTTGCCAAAATGGAATTGACCTGGATAAATGAGAATATCCACAGACAATAACAAACAGTCACTAAACTAGTACTAAACATGGATTCAAATCACATGGACGCACATTAATACGCTTGTCCGAGATGAGCCAGGCCTGCACAGAATCGATCACTGCTGATTGCTGCACAATTCATGCCCATTAGATTTGTGTCCAACTTCGACCTGACTTGCTCTAATGTCATGCACAGGTGGACAACAATAGATAACCTCATAAGAGCGATGCGGCCGCAGTTCTTAGAGCCAGGTGCTGCAGTTGCTCTCCACCATCTGCAAGACCCAGGGCATGATGGTAAACACCCGATTCTCACCTGATTCTCACCTGCTCTAACAGTTGATTGGTTTAGACGTTGACTCAACATTATGACATTTTTGATAAACTTTTTATTTTTGTTGAATTAGAGAGATCGTGGTTTGATTTGTCTCTTTTGACTGCTGTGACTTAAGAATGAAGGCTGCTGAAAACTGTCGATTTGACCCGAAGTGACCGCGGCTTTTTGTCACCGCCTCCTGGCCGTTTTCCAGGCGAGGCGCAGTTCATACCAAGCAAGCCTAATAACTGACATTATGTAACCTCACCAAGTGATAATTATCGCTTCTAAGCAGAATTTCGCAATGCCATTTGGTCTAGATCATCACAGAGAGACTACTTTTTAGCGTGACTTCACCTGTGTGGCTGCTCTTAAACAATCCAGCAGCATCTCATGACATGAGACGGAAGTTAGCTCAATAGAAAGTTAGGGGGTCTGCATAAATCCTATCCAACACATTTTCCCAGCCAAAGTAAACCTTAGAGCGTCACTTCAGCAAATTAGCATAATCAGTGCAGGGAGCACGGATCATAAATCCTCACTGCTTCTTTTGACTCGATTTACTGCTGTTTTGCGTTTACACACACTTGTTGACTGCGCAGTTGGCCAATGTCCAAAGCCATTTCGAAACACTTGAAATCATCGTGGCTAACTTTACCTTGTTGTAGTGGACCTCAGGCTGGGTGCTGGGTGCAGGGATGGCGGCCGCAGAGTAGTGACACACCAGCGGTCGGTTTAGTTTGGTAATGGCCCGGGACAGCACGGTGCGGAGCATGACAGACGTTGCAGCACGACAAATACAACCCGAAATGTGATCTCAGCCTCCGAACTTGGACTGTGCGGACCTGACCGAGCTCCTCGCGGACTTTAGTCATACGTAATATGACGTATTGCGTCATCACGTAAAGTCTGCGAGGCCGAGAAAGGCACTTCACGGCAAAGAATAAGCCGTTAATAGATGACTCATTCCTGTGGCTACTGTGCGTCAACGTCGCCGCCATCTTGGGGAGGTCACGGCCGGCTGGCTAGTACTGTTGTGTATGGAGATAAGCAAACTTGGCGTGCTCACTCAAAAGTCTCAAAGTGTAGGCTAATTGGGTGCCGGTGTCCAAAAAATTACAGCAAAGCAGAAAAACCCGACAACAACGGATTGCACAGCAGCTCACAGAAATCAGCTGGTTCAGATTAACATTAAAAACAATACAATATCAAAAGATAGACCAATATATATATATATATATATGTGTGTGTGTGTGTGTGTGTGTGTGTGTGTGTGCGCGCGCGCATGCCTATTGGTCTATGTGCAATCCGTTGTTGTCGGAAGCGCTGTAAACTAATACAAGTGAATGGACTTAACTTCATAAAGCGCCTTTCTACAAAGAAATTTACGTTAATACCGATCGTTTATTCATTCACACACACACACTAATATACTTGGGAAACAGTTAGGCACCAGAAACAATGTATTTGATCTTCTCAGATGGCTAAGATAAGAACTTTATTGATCCCACACAGGAGTAATTCACGTTACACCAGCTATAGAGAACAAGGTAGTGCCGAAAAACAATACACAGTAGCCTATATATATATACATACTGTTGGGAATAGAATGCTTTTATGTGTTTTACTATCAGTTGTGTTTCACTATATAAATTTTAGATGTGTGAACAATGAGAATACTGAGATGATTTCAGCTGACCTGAATGTGTTTGCTTTGCAGAAGTGGAGAAGTACAGGAGAGGAAGAGACATGAAGTCTGAGGAGCACATACCGCAATGCTTAGATAATTAGTTTCATATATGGTAAAAAGAATAGAAAGTGATGTACAGATAGTAAGGTACAGCACGTGTAGGGAGTTGTGTTGTTCTCTTGTCTTTCAAAACAAGAACCACGCCCCCACTGTCAGCGGGAAGGAGTCAGATTAACACGAGGCAGGGGCGTGGTGTGGTGAAGGAGGAAGTGGAACTGCCAATGAGAAGAGGACAACGCCACTCTCTGTTACGCTCAAATATACTGGGTCAGGGAAAGGACAGGAGGTCAGACTTCGTGAACTGACACACCTTTGTTGTTCGTCAGGGACGTGAAGTTGAGACCCAGAGCTCTGTAATTTTATTCCTTTACTGCTTAATAAACTACATTAACTGAGACAGAATATCTTCTCCTATTGCTTCATTAAAGAACACGCAGGACTGAGCTCACACATAGCACATTAGAGAGTAGGATGAGACTCTTAGTCCAACAATACATACATACATATACATACATAGCCCGTGGGGCTGGTGCTGCTGCATCGGGATCGCAGGAGAGGGAAGCGCCGGGTCGGTGGAGCATGCTCGGCAGTCACTGGGGGTGACGGTGTGCCCCCAACTCCTCTCCCCAGCATGGAGTACCGTTCTGAAGGAAGGGAAGCGCAAGCCTCACAAGCCCCAAAAAGTGTAGCCTAACTGTGTAGGATATCTGAGTCACCAAACAGCTTAATTTCAGCACTTGCAAATCCTGCCATTAGTATGGTTAGGTTCACCTCAAGGCTTTGGAACCATTGGCGTTTTAGTTTATATGCAAATATTTGCTATTTTTGTATCTGTCTGTCCTTTTACTGTGTCTTGTATTTGTATTGTATATTTTATTGTGTATATATATGTATATGTGTGTGTATATATTAGGGGTGCAACAATACACATATTCGTATTGAACCGTTCGATACAATGGTCTCAGTTCGGTAGGCACTATGAAACGAACAATACGCAATTTTATTTATTTATTTTATCAACTTCTGACATGCGCTCTATGCTGAAAGCTCAGTGGATCTGCGCTCAACTATGCAGCCGAGCGCAGATCCACTAAGCTGTGCCTCTCACATTCATTCAGACCAAAACAAGCTGCTGAGACAGAAGCTACATGCGAAGCTAGCTCGTTGCAACATGGCTAATGCCTCAAATATACCTGAAATCGAAGATCCTCCACCATCCTTCAGATCTGGCGTGTGGAACTACTTTGGTTTTCGTGTTAAGTATGACCCTGATGGCAAGCGTGTCGTGGACAAAAATACAACGGTATGTCGCAAGTGTCACACAACGATAAACTACAACAGTGGAAATACAACAAACATGACAACACATTCACGCCGACATCACCCCGATGCGAAAATAGGTGGAACCAAACAAACCTATGTTACGGCACATAGGGAGCTATTTCTTTGTAATATATACTCTGCTGCTAAGAATGCACCACAGAAGATGAGTGATTTATCAGATGCATTTATTTTATTATTATTATTTTTTACAAGGTGCTGTTTTTGTTTTATATGGTGCTAAGTATGCACAGCAGAAAATGGGGCAGGTATAGCTGCACCAGATACATTTAATTTAATTTAAAAACTGTACTTTTGAGTTGAAACAAAAATGTTGATAATTTTAATAAACTACAAGTAAAAAAAGGCATGGAAATTTCTTTTTTTCTGTATCGAAAAAATATTGAACCGTGACACTAAAATATTGAACCGAACCGAACTGTGAATTTTGTGTATCGTTGCACCCCTAGTATATATATATATACAGTACAGGCCAAAAGTTTGGACACACCTTCTCATTCAATGCGTTTTCTTTATTTTCATGACTATTTACATTGTAGATTCTCACTGAAGGCATCAAAACTATGAATGAACACATGTGGAGTTATGTACTTAACAAAAAAAGGTGAAATAACTGAAAACATCTTTTATATTCTAGTTTCTTCAAAATAGCCACCCTTTGCTCTGATTACTGCTTTGCACACTCTTGGCATTCTCTCCATGAGCTTCAAGAGGTAGTCACCTGAAATGGTCTTCCAACAGTCTTGAAGGAGTTTCCAAAGGTGTTTAACCTGACTTCTGCACAACACGACTGATGGTCCCAACCCCATTGATAAAGCAAGAAATTCCACTAATTAACCCTGATAAGGCACACCTGTGAAGTGGAAACCATTTCAGGTGACTACCTCTTGAAGCTCATGGAGAGAATGCCAAGAGTGTGCAAAGCAGTAATCAGAGCAAAGGGTGGCTATTTTGAAGAAACTAGAATATAAAAGATGTTTTCAGTTATTTCACCTTTTTTTGTTAAGTACATAACTCCACATGTGTTCATTCATAGTTTTGATGCCTTCAGTGAGAATCTACAATGTAAATAGTCATGAAAATAAAGAAAACGCATTGAATGAGAAGGTGTGTCCAAACTTTTGGCCTGTACTTTATATATATATATATATATATATAAATATATATATATATATATATATATATATATATATATATATAGGCTACTGTGTATTGTTTTTCGGCACTACCTTGTTCTCTATAGCTGATGTAAGGTGAATTACTCCTGTGTGGGATCAATAAAGTATATTAGTGTGTGTGTGAATGAATAAACAAAGTATTAAAGCATGAAATCCCGCATTTTTAATGTACGAAAGCATCCTGTATCATAACTACATGTATGCCGTTTGTAACAAACCAAACCGCGTGAAAATCAGTTGAAAATTCAGCGAGTTATTCTATTTTACTTGTGCATACAGCTCCTTCCTCAATAGAAGTGAATGCACTGTGGAGGCGAAGCGAGACCCATCCAAGATGGCGGCCGGCGAGGACGCGCTCAGGCAGTTGATGCGGCGTCTATGTATATATGTCTATGGGAGGCACAGCCCGTAGTTTTTCGACTAACGGAAGTGCAGGGGCCTCGGCGATCGCTCACGCCCTTCACTTTCGGTGGTGCCCTAACAACAATAACATCGTAGATTAGCTGGGCTAACCGTTAGCTTTTAACGCTAGCCGTTAGCGGTGTCTGTAATAACCATAGACTGTATAAAAATAAGGTAATAACTCAATAAACGGTCCGTGAATAAAATATTTTTTCCAGCAGATATCTTAGTTACAACATGGTTGAGCTAGCAAAGCAGTTGTGTGTTGCTATGTGTGGTATTTATTTAGTTATGGGAAATCACAATGTCTAGAAAGCATCAGTGGCTGCAGCTTACACGGACAGTTAGCAAAGCTAACATCAGGACGTCATCTGTTAAAAGCCTCCTGTTGTTGGATACGACATGAAACTACTCCAGTTAGCTCAATCATGTTGTAACTCAGACATCCGCTGGAATTTTTTTTTTTTTTCATGTTGACAAGACGGTGTTTTGGGTGGAGCAGTCGCTGTGGACGCGGAGCTTGCTGTTTCTGTAGGTACACATTTCCTGGAGACACCTGCACGTCTTGGCCATGCCCCCTCCATTGTGATTGGCTAAAGCGCAGCATGTTCAAACTTAAAGCCCCCCCCCCCCCGTTTGTCTTTCACACAGGCTGCCGACAGATTTTACCATGCAAATTGCAGAATCTGTCTTGAGAGATTATGTATGATGTAATAGTGTACCAAAATAAACATGTCTTGTTTTGAAATTTTGTTTACATTTTTTAAAATAGGACATTTTCTAGGTGCATGTGCACATTTTCAGGCATGTTGAAGGTCATTTGGGACAATGGCAAAAGGCTACTGAAATGAAATCCTAGCACTAGTGTACTTATATTACCTGATAAAAAGAAAGACAACACATCTATGTCAACCATAGACTATAAATAATGGACATAGTCATTGTGATGTCACCCACTGGATTGTGATGTCATGCCGTGTTGGTTAATGTAGGTTAACGTTCGTTAGCATAGATGCTAAAAGTCAACTAGTCAAGATAACAAGCTGACTTACTGGGTTAGTTGATAAATAAGTTTAAACATTTTGCTAGTAGAGCTAATGCTAACTTTGCTAACATTGAAGGCAATGCTAGCGAGACTACAGTCAAACTCCAAGAAGTCTAGTTCAATAAAAACACACATTTGGGTGGTCTAACATAGCTGGATAGTTAGTGGATTAGTCAGGCTTTCTAACCATATGGTCCATTTGATAATTTGGTAGTTTATTACTAGAACATCTTTTTTTTCATATGACTGTATTTGAATGGGAGCTGTCAATCAAAACATAGCCACACCCATACCCTGCTTTATCATCAATTTTAAATGAACCTAAACGAGGTTATAATTTACTAAATGGACATCATGCTTTAGGCTATTGAAGAAGACTTTAAACTAGTGATCGAGACCATAAACTCATTAGGCAAGTGTTTACTGAGGTAATAAATCAAGTGAGAAGTAGGGTCATTTATTTCTCCAACAATAACATACAACAATACAATAAAGCATAATGCAAATGTTGTTTCAGTAGTACGTTCAGTGTGCAGGTAGTGGCATAACAAGGAATTTTGTCCAACAACACAGCAATGTTTGTGCCTACAGTACACATGATCACTTTGTTTATTCCATGTTTTGAACCCTATCCGTGATTATTTTAATGACTGTTGCAGAGTAGAATGGCACCCAGCAAAAAGACAGGTAGATGGAGGGAGAAAGTGCAAGGGAAAGATGGAAGACAGGGTGCAAGAGTGGAGAAATAGGAAAAAGAGTAAGGAAGAAGTACAACAGATGGAATGAGAGCAGAATGAAGGGAGCTATCGAGGAATATAGAGAAATGGTGACGGCAGGTAGCAAACCCCAGCTACGTTTTCTGGCCAGGGCTTGGAATATTCCAAAATCCACCCTACAAAGCAGAGTGAAAGGTCTCATAGATGGACACAAACACATGGCAGGAAGGAAGACCATCATCTCAGCAGAGGATGAGGCCAATCTGGCTGAGTTAATTGCAAATCTGGCAAAGTGAGAATTTCCTATGAGGAAGATGGAGATTCAGATGCTTGCATTTCAGTTTGCAAATGTCAATGGCCTAAAAGGCTTCTTGGGGAGCAAGGGACGAGCAGGCCACTATTGGTTTGAGGGATTTATGCTGAGACACCCCAAACTTAGCATGAGGAAGCCAGAAGCCGTCTTCGCAGCTGCGGCTGCTTGTTTTAACCCAACTGTTGTGGCGCAGTGGTTCAGGTCCTATAAGGACATCATCTCTCAACTCGGTGTCCAAGATGTGCAGGGCCATTTGTGGAACTGCAAGAGACCGGGTTGCAGGATCATTTTGTGTCTGCAAAAGTGGTGTCATCAGTAGGATCCCCCTGCTTTGAGGTCACCGCAAACGAGAGAGGTGAGACCACAACCCTCCTGGCAAGTCTCAATGCAGCAGGTGAATACGGCCCACTCCTGGTGATTTTCAAGGGAAAGCGCCTGCGCCATGAGTGGTGCTATGGGGCTCCCGACAACACGATGGTCAAAGCAACAGAGACCGGATGGATAAATGCAAATGTGTTTCTGGACTGGGGAAGACAGTTCATTGCTTCTCTACCAAAGGATGACCCCCGCCCACATGTCCTCCTCCTAGATGGGCACAGCTCTCATGTCTTTAATCTGGAGTTCTTGGAGCTAATGAGAAAACACAACGTGCATGTTGTCTGTTTTCCTGCACACACCACCCACATTCTGCAGCCAGCAGACAGGGCATTTTTCAGGAGCCTTAAGTACCACTGGAACCTGCAGGGCCGTCTCTTCACCAGGGAGAAAGGTGGGCAGAGGCTGCAGAAACCACTGTTTTTTGGAGTGTTTTCAAAGGCATGGAAAAGTGCAGCAACACCTCAAAATGCCCAGGCAGGGTTCAGGGGCAGTGGGATATATCCTCTGGACCCAACTCACATTGACAGGTCTCTGTTCGCTCCAAGCCTGACTACTGACAGAGAAGAAGCTCCAGAGATCGACAACACTGTCACTGCAGAGAGGGAGAATGCTGTGACTGAGATGGTGACCCCTGAGCTGGACATCCCCCTGGAAGGTAATCTGGATGTGCCAGCAGCAGTTGATTTTGTCCCCACAGTGGCTCCCTCGACATCTACTCAGACCACTAATATGATGCCTCTCACCAACGTAGTCGGGGTGAAGACCAGCTTTGATGAACTCATCACACTGCCTACCCGCAATCGCCCATCTACTAACAAGCCAAAAAGATCCAAGCCTCCAACCTGCCACCTTACAAGTCAGATACACTTTGACTATGTTCAGAGCAGAGCCAAGGGGAAAGGGAAGGGGAAGCAACCACAAAAGAAGCAGAAAACTGAGGATAATCTGTGCACCATTTGTGGAGGAAAGTATGGGGACAAAAAAGATCTGAAGAGAGAAGAGGAGTGGATTTCCTGTGGAGCCTGCAAGAAGTGGTACCATCAGACATGTGGGGAGGAAAATGGAGCGATCAATGATGATCAATCATACCTTTGCAAGGACTGCCTTTGAATGTGAAACTGTGAAATTTGAAACTCAAAATTAAATAGTGGAAAAAAGTTTAGGCCTACACGTTGACACTGTTCCAATAATACTGATGTTGATGCCATTGTATTTTTTTTTTAATGGTTTAATGTTAATATTGAAGAGAAAATAGGAGGTGATAGTTGAACTCAAAGTGAAAAAAAAAAAGTTTACATTGACTCTGTTCCAAAAATGCTGATGCCATTGATGAACACACTGTAGTTCTGTCATTTCAGCAATTTTAATGTTTTAATGTGCTTTTAATGTTAATGTTTACAAACATTTTAAAAAAAACTTAATGAGTTGTTTTCATGAATTGATGTGTTGATGAATCTGCTTTCAATAAATTCAATATTTTTGAAAACATGTTGGATTCTTTAAGCACTTTAATACCTTAATCAATAGCCTAAGACTAAACCTGTTGATGAAATAATTTATTCAGCTATTATAACACATAATAGGCTAACCCATAGTACCAAGTAACCTTAGACATGTAAAGTAAAAGAAGAAATCAGTTTAAATATTCTTTGAAATATGTCACTAGGGTTGAAAGAAAGCACTTACACTGATGAAAGTGTGTCCCAAATTACCAAATACGCTGTCCCAAATTACCAAACAGGCTGTCCCAAATTACCAAACATGTCACTGAAAGAAAGTTTTGAGTCAGCTACAATAAAATGGTGAGCCATGCTTTGTAGAAATATCATATACATTTAATTTCTTCACATAAATAAAGTAGACACCTTGAGGAATTCAGAAATGCATCATATGTTGGGTTATTTTTTCAAATTGAATGCAAAGAATGCGACCACTAGATAGAATTACAAAAAGTGTCCCAATATACCTGAGTTCACCCTATCTGACTAGTTAACTGACTATATGTTGAGGAGCTGCTGTATCAAAATGAGTTGTCTTCCTCCAGAAATTAGGGTTATGGTATATTTCTTTTATGATTCCAATCCATTCCTCTTTTGCTGTGGCTCAACATTTAAATAACTCAGATTTGATGGTTTAGTCACAGAGTTTCCCCTACCCAAAAAGTGTTATGCTTTTCTTTCACAAATGTGGGAATGATGGTCCGAAATTGCATTAAAATGTACATAACAGTGAAATTTATCTTGCCTAGCCGGCCAGCACTCTGGGTGCTCAGCACCCCTAAACCTCTGATCCTAGAATCGCCCCTGGGACGGAGCATATTGAATATCACTGTCTACATGTTTACACTTGCTGAACACGTATTGATAAAGTATTGGCTTCTAACTCACTAATGTCACTTACAGTAACGAGTGTAGCTGCGGTCAACTCGAGTCATTTTCGAGTTATCTTCACATTAGGCTCGTTCGAGATGAACTGCGCCTTGCCTGGAAAGTAGATGAGAGCAGGCGGCCGCAGCAGGTGGGGGTGACAAAAAGCCGCGGTGAAGTCGGAGAGTTTCCCGACAGTTTCCAGCAGCCTTCAGTCCGTACAGGAAGTCACAGACACACTTGCATCCTGTCTGGAATGATGTCAATTCATTAAAAAAGTGATCAGACCCATATATCAGTTTGTTTTCAGTCTCCAGTTGTTTATCCTATCCTACTATCCTACTATCCTATCCTACTATTAAATGGAGAAACCTCTGTCCCTCCGTCCGTCCATCTGTCCCATCTGTCCCATCTGTCTGTCATCATCCGTTTTCCTCCTTACTGCTTTGACCTACTTCTCTGAACTTGCACATAGGCTTTCATCTTGGTCATGTGCAGACAGCCATGATGCCGTTTTTGCATTTTTCCCACATTTCTACTGTTTATATTCGTGTTTTTGTCCACTACCCATTCATACTGTGAGCACCATTAGCAGCATGAGCTGTGTAATTGTAATTTCATTTTCTTCGTGTATTCTTTGTGTTTTCAAATACTTCAGATGTCTAGACATCTTAGGGGCCGTTTATACGACAACGATTTCAGTAAAAACGGAAAAGTCTGTCCTTTGCGCTTTAAAAAACAGGTCAATGGGTGGCAGTGTAAATTTGCAAAGCAACACCACAGCATGACTCCATGCACCTGTGCTGAAGCGCCTTCTTCTCCAACGCCGTGATTACAAACCAAAACAAAGACGACACACTGGCGAGCATGCACAGATAACTTTGTCTGGATGGACGACGAGGTGGAGTTGCTACAGTAACAGATCTACACTTAACTTCAAATCAACAGGGTGAGCAGCGCAAACAGAGCTCAGCATTGTTGTTGTGACGGTCGGCATGCCTAGTGACTGGAACCATAATGCGCATGTGCGAAAAGTCTCCGTTTTCAGAGGAACTGCACATTGCACGTTTACATGACAACGGAGATGCTGCCGTTTCCAAAATGTTGCACTCCGGAACCCGTTTTCAAATCATTGCGTTTTCAGGCACTCAAAACGCAGCTGTCGTGTAAACGATCGGCCAAAATGCAACTAAAGTTTACCGTTTTCAGTTGAAATCGTTGTCGTCTAAACGGGGCCTTAACCTCCCACCTAGATACAAAATCTTGCAGGATACGCCAGGTGTGAAACACACCCTAGGGGATCGGAGCCAATACTTGCGGCAGACGAAAGAGTGTGAAAACAATGGGTAGGGGCGCCGCTCCCTGCCGCAGACAGAAGGGTGTGAAACACACCATAAGAGGCGGTCCTCAGGTATAAATGTTTAAGCTTCCCCATGCTTGGGGTCTTTCTTCATTCTGACCGCTCGTGTGCTGACTGACTTTTTCTTTGCAAAGAAAATAAAAACCTTGTCGGCCGGTAGAAGTCTCTATTTCATTATTAACCAGCAGCAGAGAATTTCCACAACAGCTGCACATGCGCAGAGACCACTTCGAAAACACCTGCGCTGGGACCACAGTTTGGCTGGGAAGCCTTTATCGCCAACACTTGCGGATCGAAACCTGGAGGCCTATGTGTGTACCTGTGTGCCCGCACACGGCCCTCGCATGCGCGTGCCTCCGTGCTGTCAGCCAAAACTATGCTCCATGTATTTTGCCACAAAGCATGTTTCTAAATACAGTGTGCATTGTTTGTCTTACATTAATATTAATTACACAATGCATTTACAGTGCTCTGATTTTGCATCTCCTCTAATGTACTTTTTTGATTTCTTATTCCTTTATACATAACACATCCCCAGGTATGGACTAGTGATAGATTAATTTACTAAAATGCTTTACAGGTGATCTGTAGTTTATGTTAATGGTTTAACCTCCATTTGACATGAATTCTCCTGTAAATCAGCATCATATCAGTTTGACCTGTCCCCTCAACTACACGGGCTAAATAAACTTTAATTTAATAATTAATAAACTGTTTGACTATAAGGTTAATATTTTCAGAGGAAAAAAATACAAGACAACAGTTTTCATTAAGGCTCAGTCAGATACAGTCAGGGCTTCACATCTGTACAGATGTTATTTTAAGAATCCTCACATCCCACTGACCACAAGTATCTGTGTTGCTAAATACTTCAACAATTAAAACAGTACAGTGTTAATAGGCCTATACAGTAGACTCTGTATAGTTTACGATGAGTGTATTTAGTCTCTCACAACTGAACTTCACTATCAGTCACACAACATGTTTTCTGTTCACAGAATAAACCTTCAGATCAGACAAATGCAATCGTAATCTCTAAAATTCAACTAAAATTAAAAGTTCATCTAAAACGTCATCTTGTTGAGTCGATATCTGAACCAATCAGCTGTTAGATCAGGTGAGAGCCAGGCGGTGCAGTCGGTGGAGAGCAACTGCAGCGACTGGCTCTAAAAACTGCAGCTGCCTCGCTCTCGCTGTTTCATCGCTGTCCACTTTTGTAATACGTCAGAGCAAGTCGGGATGAAGTCGAACACAAAACTAACCGGCATGCATTGTGCGCCGATCACCGGTGATTGAATCTGCGCAGGCCTGGCTCATCTCAAACGAACGTTTTGTTTCCACCGCGGCCGCTCGGCTGTTCACCGGTTACCGTGTCGTGTAGGCATGTGTGAGTGGATGTGTGTGTGGAGGAGTTCAGCGCCGGCACAAAAGAACTGATACCATTGGCACTTATCAATACCACAGTCTTTGATAATTTAGTACCAGGTTTCGGTACCCATCCTTAATCAAAACACAAACAAAGGGGAACTTGTAGAAATGAAATAAAGTTTGCAGCGGTTTCCCATGCCAGGAATAAATAAATAAACAAATTAATTAATTAATTAAAAGTGCGGAACTCAAGAATTCTGGGTAATCTGAAAAGTCCTACCCCCCTACTAGGTAGTTTTTTCATGGAAAGTTTGGGTTTTCCCCGGGTAATTTCGGTGGAAACACACCGAGGCTTTTCACAGTCCCAGGTAAATGAAAATTAAAAGTTCCTGCGGTGTAAAAGGGCTGTGAGGTGGCAGTTTAAAAGACAATATCAAACCACCTCTCAGCGTAACACAGTTGAATTCATTTAAATAGTATTAGCATTATACATGGTAGAAGAAAATAACCATGTAGAAAGAAGAAGAAAATCCGCATACTGAATTAGAGCTCCCAGTTTTATTTATTGACTAAAATGCAACGTTTTGACCCGAATGGTCTTCCTCAGGCATCTTCAAAAGAATGAAATGGCAGGTGGCAGGTATATATATGTATATATATATAGGCTAAGAGCCAGGTGACATCCCACCCACGTCATCTGTCAATCAAACAATCAGACAGTCATTCAGGTGAGCCATATATAGGCATATGATGGCTACTTAGTATGCATGAAGGATTTGCATATCAATAAGTGCAAAGAATACAGATATAAAAAATATACAAATTGTTATTGGGGAAACACACAATACAACAGAGACAACTTAACTATTAGAAAAAACTTTTTTAGAATTTTTTAGAAAATGTTTTAAATTTTTTTTTTTTTTTTTTTTTTTTAGAATTTTATAGAAAATTTTTTGCAAAAAAACCAAACAAACATAGGATTACAGTTTTAAAAGGAATACAGTTTTAAAAGGAACACTGCTTGGAGAATAAAACCACCAAATACCAGTTCACAAAAAGGGCCTAATGTCAAAATCCTCATTAAGGCCATTAGGGCCATTACTGCAGTTATTTTTATGTTATGTAATCTTTATTCACACTGTATTTATTAATTAAAACAACATATGTCATGTATTGTAGCTTAATTCCTACACAAAAATGACAGTGTCAGGGCTTAAAGTGAAAAATTTGTCAATCGTTCTCCGTCTATAATTTTGCGCCCTACTTGAGCCATGCCCACCTCTATTTATTTTTCACCCCTCTCTCCAGTTCTGCTGTATTAACACTGGGTTTAATATATTTTGCTTCCATCTCTCTGCCCTGCTCTACTGTACTTCAACGCTACTTAGCTCTCTCTCTACTCTACCAGTAGACTACCACATCCAGATGTTGCACAAAACGCACACAGCAGTGTTTCCCCTAGAATGGAGTTGTAGCAGCGGAGGTGAAGCACACGCATGAAAAATAATTTTCACATGTGTGAAACTTTTTTGTATGCTTGCAAAGCACAGCCTGCTGGGATGTTTCTATGTATCTACTGGCACCAGAAGGGCTCTTTAGGACTAAGTACATACAGTACATGTGTGCACAGTATGAGCAGGTGAAGTGTCTGTCTAGCTTACATATGAGGTGTCTCAAGATTTAGGAACATACAATTGTATTGAATATAATAAAGTAAAAAGTCACTTGACATGCCGCTGTTTTGTGCTATGACCTATTTAAGTGTTGGAAGTTGTTATTTACAACGCCTGAACGCAACACAAGCTCAGCATGAGTGCCGTGCTGAGCTGCTGTGCGAGCCGCGTGTTTGTCTGTGCGTAACAGCAGTCTGTTGGTTATTTACACACTGTCCATTTCAATAACTTTGTCAGCTGACAAACTGCACCAGGCTCGGGGTCAGGTTTGGTCAGGAAAATGCGGCCTGAGCCGCTCTAGCGTGCTCACCTGTGTGTGGCGGAACTTCGCCGTGCGCGATACAGAGAGCAGAGGAGAATTGTTAATGCGTGACCATGTAGAGACAGAAATGACACGATGACATAACACCATAAATAGTATATTGTTATGTTATTATATGAAGCGTCCGTCGCACAAAATAATATCAATGGGGGTTGTGGGCAGGACATTGTTACACAGCTGTGCCTGTGACTTGGACCATTCAAGTGTAAAACGCAAGTGATCATTACATGATGAGTTCAGGTACTGGTGAAACTCATTCAGCTCTTCTACAGTGCAGTCAACAATGACAAAGATGTCATCAATAAACCTTCGGTATAATAGAATCTTTGACCAAAATGGGTTTGCTGTACATATTTGTTTTCAAAGTGGCCCATATATAGTTTTCAAAGTGGCCCATATATAGGCAGGCGTAGTTTGGTGCCATCTTGGTGCCCATAGCAGTACCCTTTGATTGTAAGTACAAGTCATTTTCAGACCTGAAATAGTTGCTGCTGAGGACTATGTGAGCTAAATCTTAAATGCATTCAGTACTGGGCTTGGATGTAACTGGGCATTGGCTCAAAAAATGCTCTAATGCCTCTATACTGCCCCTTTCTGGAATACAAGTGTACAGTGACTGGACATCAAAAGTAGCCATAAGAAGAGAGTCACTGACATTATCAAAATATTTAAGTGAATTAATAAAATCACTAGAGTCCTTTATATAGGAAGGCAGACTAATAACCCCGGGTTTAATAAAATCGTCCACATAGGCTGAGATGTTTTTAGTGAGGCTGCCTATGCTGCTCACAATGGGTCTGCCTTTTAGGGGACTGTCTAAGCCCTTGTGTATCTTAGGGAGTGTGTAGGTAACTGGAATGACTGGATGTTCAACTGACAAAAAATCAAAAACACTCATCAAACTCAGATTTGTTCAAATGAGCTGTAAGTCTGGACTGCACTTCAGCTTTAAGTCTACGGGTGGGGTCAGAGGACAGCTTCTGATAAAAGGTGGTGTCCCTGAGTTGTCTTTTGATTTCACTGACATAATCAGATGCATTCTGTAGGACTATGGCTCCTCCCTTATCTGCAGGCCTTACTACAACCATGTTAACTTCGCTCAAGTCTGTTAACGCATCCCTTTCTGCTTTGGACAAATTATTGAACACTTTATACTCTTTTTTCTTTTTTAATAAACTTTTCACATCATCTTCCACCAACCGACAATATGTGTCAAGTGATGCATTACAGTGTTACAGGTGGAATGAAGGTGGATCTTCTCTTGAAGGGAAGACGAGCGGTGCCCGTAGAAGTGGAGTTGTCAGGGATGATGGTGGGGGTGGGAGGGGGTACAGAGCTCGGGGTGCTTAGGGTGCAGTCTCTCGCGTTTGTGTGAAAAAGCTCTCTGAGTCTCAAGTTGCGAAAGAACTTTTGAAAATCAATGACTGTTTCAAAGTCATTAGTCTGTGTGGCATAGTTATATTACTACCTGGGGCTATGAACTAAGCAAGTAAACTTAGTTGCTTAGTTATATATTATAGTTAGTTATATATATTTTAACCACAATATTAAATATTATTGGGCAGACAGAAGGAGGCTAGCCCGTTGCTGTGTAAACTAAGCAAAACAAGGTAGCAAGATAGTTTCAGAGGGGGTTATTTGCCCGTTTGGTAAATTACATGCAACGTATATGTAATCCAGCCCGTGAGAGATTGCGTCTCTCCACATCCGGAGACTCTGCGTTGTGTTAATGTTGTTGGGAGGGTCCGATGTGAGGGACGAGTCGGACACACAGATGGTCAAGATCGTGGCTGAGACAGCGCGGTTTAATGAGTGTGATGCTGGCGGCTCCACCTTACAGACCATAAACAAACACTCAGTCAGTTAAGATAAGTCATATTAAAGTAATTGTACAGTATTCAAAATAAAGCGCTGTACCCTCACAGCTACTAAACCCCTTAAAACAAGGTTTCAGCTCAAAATGCAGAGCATAAGAGAAAACCCACAGGTAGGTCAATAGCAGACAGTACCCGCGGAGCTAGCACACATACAACTAAAAATCTAGCCGTAATCACGGCCGACGTACTCATACAAAACCAAGTTACAAACTCCTAAAACTTCACCCAGATGGTAAACAAACATCTCAATAAGCACATCATTTAAACAAAACAGCGTGTTAACCGTTTATGGTCAAGATATGGGACTATGATGAGGAGAACTATCTATAGTGCTTATCTTACAGACCATAAACAAACACTGAGCCAAAATGGCGACCACGCAGAACGAATACCTGAAAACACGGTGTCCGGTAAAGGACGAACAGGTAACACCTGTATATATATATATATATATGTATATATATATATATATATATACATATATATATATATATAAGCAGTGGCCTAAATAGGTCAGACATATATATGTGTATATATATATATATATATATATATATATATATATATATAAAAGCAGTGGCCTAAATAGGTCAGAAGGTGGCGCTGTTGTGTTGTTTATGCCCTCAGGTGTTACCTGTTCGTCCTTTACCAGACACCGTGTTTTCAGGTATTCGTTCTGCGTGGTCGCCATTTTGGCTCAGTGTTTGTTTATGGTCTGTAAGATAAGCACTATAGATAGTTCTCCTCATCATAGTCATCATAGTATATATGTATATATATATATATATATATATATGGGGTGCCGTTTGTAAAGTGTCTCACGCTGAAAATAACATCAACATTGTGCCACATTTAGCTTCAAACAATGTTTAAAAAAGTATTGTGATTTTTTTAACGTCACCTTTTACCACATTTACAGCAATATTTGTTAACTTAGAAATATATTAAATAGTTAAATCTAAATATTAAATGTGGCACCTAAATGTTAAATCTAAATGCTAAATCTAAATCTAAATGTTAAATCTAAATATTAAATCTAAATCTAAATGCTAAATCTAAATCTAAATATTAAATCTAAATGTTAAATCTAAATGCTAAATATAAATATAAATGTTAAATCTAAATATTAAATCTAAATCTAAATCTAAATGTTAAATCTAAATGTTCTGGGTGAAACTAAATATTTAGCTAATATGCAAATTCACACTGCCGGTCACCGGAAGTACCAAAATAAAAGCTCGAGATGGTCAGACTGTTTATAGAATCAAATAACGAATTAAAACCAACTTATCGGGGGAAATGGACACTTGAACAAAATAACAAGAAACGTGTTTGGAGAAATTTTATTTGATGTGTACTTAGAGCTGTTAGTGTCCCTTCTGAGGGAATCACCTTGTTGTTTACAAATACTTCCAGGTAGAAAACCAGCAGAGTTTAGCTACATATATATATGCACATCTCACGTTTTTCACGTCACTGTATCACCGTTTAGACTAATCTGGTGTTTGTAAAGCCTATAAACACTATGACTGAACAAACATTACTATCACGGTCTGAAATTAATAACATGGTTATCGTAGATTAGCGAGGCTAACTGTTAGCTGTTAGCCCCGTTAGCAGTGTCTGTAATGACTCACTAACTCTAAACGGTCCGTGAAGAAAATATTTTTTCCAGCGGATGTCTTAGTTACAACATGATTGAGCTAACTGGAGAATTTAATGTCGTATCCGACAATGGGAGACATTTAACAGATGATGTCCTGATAGCTTTGCTGCTGCTGCGGCCACTGGTGCTTTCTAGACATTGTGATTTCCCAAAACTGAATAAATACCACACATCGCAACACAAAACTGCTTTGCTAGCTCAATGTTGTAACTAAGACATCCGCTGGTAAAAAATATTTTTTCCACGGACCGTTTAAGAGTTAGAGTCATTACAGACACTGCTAACGGGTCTAAGAACTGACGGTTGTTAATCCCTCCGAAGGGACACTAACAACTCAAAGTACACGTCAAATAAAATTTCTCCAAACACGTTTCTTGTTATTTTAGGTAGTTATTATCACGCTTATGTTCAAGTGTCCATTTCCCCCGATAAGTTGGTTTTAATTGCTTATTTGATTCTATAAACAGTCTGACCACCTCGAGCTTTTATTTTGGTACTTCCGGTGACCGGCAGTGTGAATTTGCATATTAGCTAAATATTTAGTTTCACCCAAAACATTTAGATTTAATATTTAGATTTAACATTTATATTTATATTTAGCATTTAGATTTAGATTTAATATTTAGATTTAGATTTAGCATTTAGATTTAGATTTAATATTTAGATTTAACATTTAGATTTAGATTTAGCATTTAGATTTAACATTTAGGTGCCACATTTAATATTTAGATTTAACTATTTAATATATTTCTAAGTTAACAAATATTGCTGTAAATGTGGTAAAAGGTGACGTTAAAAAAATCACAATACTTTTTTAAACATTGTTTGAAGCTAAATGTGGCACAATGTTGATGTTATTTTCAGCGTGAGACACTTTACAAACGGCACCCCATAGTACTGTATATATATATATATATATATATATATATATATATATATATATATATGTGTGTGTGTGTGTGTGTGTGTGTGTGTGTGTGTGTGTGTGTGTGTATTTCTATTCTAAACGATCCTAAAATGTTGACCCAAGTAGATAAATCTAAGGTAGAAATTGTGGCTGTTGTAATGTAGCCAGAAATAACTTGGAAACTGTGACTCCGCTGTAATAATCAGGGCAGGAATTATACCACGGCCAAACAGCCAGTGCCGTGGATGCCCCAGAGTGTGGCTGTAATGCCCCTCACCATACGGCCAGTGTAGCATGCCCTGATTTGAACTGGCCATTGTGCCCGTAAAGTTTTCTCATTCACAACTACATGCACCTCAGTGTCTGTCTCTTTATTAAATGCGCATTAGTTTCACAGAAAATATTAAGAAATTCCATTAAGCATCAGCACACTGCTAACTGTAGCCTCAGTTTGTGCCTCATACAGATCTGCTGGTAAAGTTAACTTAGCGTTAGCAAGTGTGATAAAAGACGGCAGAGAGGCGACGTTGTGCAAATAAACCTAAGATTTATTAATTCTCGGTAGCAGTAAACACATGGGCCATAACAAATGTGTTAACTAACTATGCTAAAGCTTTACAAGCTATTCAGGGCTGCCGACGGTAACATTAACATGACAGACAGCAAGGCTACGGCTAACAAGCTAACGTACTGACACTCCTCAGACACACACACACACACACACACACATAACGGACAGCCTCTCAGTCCTTAGCCGCTAACGTTAGCTCATGAACAACACAGGTACCACACAGAAACTTTTACAAAGGGTCATAATGTGCTTCTAGTGACTGTCAAATCGCCAGCGAAACTTGTTCACTGCGGACACTGCGCCTGCTCTTATTGGACAAAGATCCTCTGAGAAGAAAGACGGTTCACTCTGCTATGCCGCCAGGAACAAACTGGGAGGCAAAGATCTTCTCTATAGAAGAGGGTTCACTTTGCTGCAGGGTTCACCAAAACGTTTTTTGACAGTGAATTGAAAATGATGCAAAAAGACTTGATGGGGCACTTATCAGAGGAGGCAATGGAGAAGCTACAAGCCTTCAAGGATAAAATGCGCAGAGCCCTCTCCTCTGAGGCTTTTCTTAGCCAGCTATAAGGTGTAATGGCTTCACAGATTGACTTTTTTTCTTTTGACTTCTCCAATAAAATGTGACACGGCCCTACTGGGGCCTTTAACCATTCTCTTCTGTTTTGAAGTGGAAATGCTGCTGCTGCCCATATTTGGACATCCCAACTCGGCTGATTAGGAGCACCTGGGTCCAGTGTTCCAACCCCCAGCGCAGTTCACTCTCCCAGATCCCTGCCAGCGCCTGCACGTTTGGTTTCTTTGTCTTTTGGTTTTGCATCCAACATGACACTCACACAAACCCTCAACCACACTTACACAACTGATAATACTGACAAACACACCTCATCTATTTGGTCCTCTGTTCTAAATCGTTTCGTTTGAAGAAAAGAAATAAATTGTTTTATTTATGGGCACTTTGGCGTTCCGTTGTTCTTTTTGTCATGACTTTTGAGCCAAGTCGTGACAAACCTGAGAAGCTTTGAAACGTTATATTTGTATTTATTATATATTTTATTTTTTAGAACATATGCATTTATGAATTGTATTTTTATAATTTATGCATGTCCTGCAAAAAGTAAAATAATATTAATAAACATTCTGATAAAAACAAACTTAATTAACCGTCAAAGGGCAATCAGTTTCTACAGTTCAGAGCCATCGACATGACATGAATTCATAAAAACATAAGGTACCAGAAGAAGAAGAAGAAAAAAGCTACAGTCCTCATACAGTAAAAATAAATTAATGTGATAAGATCACCCACTTAACAACAAACACATTGACAGACCAAAAGACAGTAGTGGTGAGTGGCTCTTCTTCAGTGCAGAATGGAGATATTCACAAGATCCTTCATACCTACATCCATTAGGCTTTGTGCTGCCAGACAAATGATTCCTCCTTTGGGGATTAATAAAGTAATTATCATCTTCTCAACTCATTCTCATGTAAGCTCTTGTAATTTACTACTTTGGCATAATGGCCTGCCATTTTACTCATTAGTTATGTAGCTTATCCTTAAAATATATTAATAATGTACAAAAGATAATTAGGCTACATACAGTCTGTATATAGTAATAATAACAATATTCGACAATCAGCTCACTTTCCATCTCATGTAAGATGAATGGACAATACATTTTTCTGAATAATAATAATAATAATATTTGTACACTTTTGAATACATTTATTATAGGGCAAAGAATGTGTAAGCAAAAACATTGATGTTTGTGCAGTTGGACCATGGTCAAACTGTATTAGTACCTTTTTGGGCTCATATCCCTTTAAGAAGCACGTATAGTAGGCGTGGCGTGTATCTGTGATGTAACTACACGCCACGCCCACTCTATGACTTACCTACTACACGCCACGCCCCCTACCGTTTAGCCCCTCTCTTGCAGACTGCAGACAGATATAGTTGTGCTCCGCTGCCCTTTCCTACATTGCTTATGTCTGGGAGGGCTCGCCTTCACCGGGGAGGTCTTCTGTTGTGGGCGTGGCCTAAAAAAGACACTACACGTCCTGATTGGCTGCTCGTATCAGACCCAGATTCAAGTGAGGATGAGGAATGCCAGCCTCTGTAATGCCAGCCGGGCTGTTGGTGTCCTCTGGATCCCTGTCTGGCGTTGTCTCAGTGTAGCTTTCTCCCGTTGCACCGGCTTGGCGTCTTTCCAGAAGTAGGCCTTGTTCTGTTTGTAGTCATCGATGTCCAGTGCGAACTTGCGAGTCCGGATCTCATTGGAGCACTTGGCCGCATAATGTTCAGTGTCTTTCTTGAGCTCATTTAATTTCTTCTTATCTGACAGCTGTTTGGTCAGCTGCGCATCCAGTTGTTTTGCCTCTGGGCGTGTCTTCTCCAATTGTTCATTCAGTTCATTTATGGCTAAAGCCATTAGGTCAAAACTGCATTTATTTAAAATTTCAGTCCAATGCTGACAAAAATCAGGGTTATTCAGTTCTAATGCAGGTGCTTTTTGTAGCCTGAGACCCAGCAGGATAATTTTCTTTCTGAGGTAATCCGTCAGCATTACAGCATGGAGATACTGTCTGGTCTCACGTTCTTGCAGTTTGTAGAGCTGATCTGTGATCCCATTGATGTCTCTGAAGTCTGGGGTTTCCACTTCATCAAACAAAGAATCCGTCAGCATGATGTGGGCACGCAGCCTGAGTGTCAGACTGAAGCTTCCAGAACCTTCAGTCTGACATGGCTTCCATTGAAGGCGATTTACAAGGGGGAGGGAATTTGATTTTTTCCCTAACCAATCAGTAGAGATCAACGACTCACCCAGAATCTGACGTCATTAGTATCCATGCCTCGGGGGTGCCGAAAACAAGCGAGCATTGCCCATTTAAAATGTCTCCGTCGTCGTGCATCGCTGTTAAATCCAGTTTAGCAGCTTCCTTAATTTGGTCCTCCATTAATGTGAGTAGTGGCGAAATACCTCGATAGCATCATTAATGTGGTCTGTAGGATCTGTAGCGGTTGCCATTGTTGCTATCCTCACCAGTTACCCACCGGCGTACAGCTTGACATCAGCGTGGCGCTGATTGGCTAATCACTAGACCCCTGGCATTCATTGGTCCGTCCATCGTTTGGACGAGATAAATCGCAAATTCATTGAAGTATGCCAGACCAGTAATGCAAGCCTACTCAGTTGAGTGGGCAGGGTCTATGGTCTGGAACCAGGCTAGCGGGCACGCTCAGCCTCGCTATATTCAAAGGTCCCACTTTGGCTTGGAGTGGGGCCATGTTCATCTGCCATTGTTGCCACAAATAGTCAGCAGCATGACAGATACACAATCCAGGTACATCAGGCCGTCCTTCAGCAGGTGAATTCATGGTGACACGGTAGAGGGGAAAGAGAAAAAAAAGACAGTTAGTACCATCAATCAAAGGTACACTTACGACAGCTGATGAAGCAGTAAGCCATCTACAAACAACAAAGTAGCCTTATACATGGTCCAATGAGAGCAATCAGTGTATGGACACATAATGATAACAGTGGAACAGATTGAATAAGCCTGTCCTCCAACTCCAATACTAAGAGCCACCAGTAGCACACAATTAGCTTCAGTTTGACGATACAATTCAAGGTGTTTCAGGCATCTCTTTTGTGTTCTGGTTTTAACAGGACAACGCAGACATTGATAATTCATTCCAATCTCTCACTAAAAAATGTGTTTGAATGATTGCCCAAACCCTCTTGTTCAAAACAGTGACAAACTTCATTCTTTGTCCAAGCTGTGTAACTCATTTCTACAAGAAAAAAAACAAGAAACAAATGATTGCATTCAAATAGTCCACCTTTTACCATAAAAGTCTTTCGCTAGAGTCAAGATGTAGAAATGAGATATTAGATTCAGCTTACCTTGATTCTCTTAAGTTGCTGTTCTTCTGTTACATCCACCTTCTGGTTGCACACAGTCGGTCTCATTCATGAAATGTGAGCAGAAGGAATTTGTGTGTAAACTGTTCGTAGGTGGAAATTTACGTGCATGTCCGCATTCATCAATATTTTAGTAGCTCCGATCTTTTCGTAGCTACTAACAAAATCTACTCCTGCTCCTGACCACTCGTAGTGCTTGTGCAAATTTAGTAAAGCACATAAATATTGCTTGTCACTATTGGAAATTACAATTTTAACTCGTATTGCGCTCTGTTATGTACACAATACACAGATGCCTTTGAAACACGTAATCTAAACATGACAAAAATATTAAAAATACAACACATTTAGTTAAATTGGTTGGCAGTTAGCAGGTTTAAGATCCAGATTAGGTTCATGATTGTGAATTATCTATGTAAATCGACTCAATAGATTACACGTTCTTTCTACATGTTGAATGATGATAATAAAAATATCCGTAAGGACTGCCGGGTCACAGCCTCTTCGGCCTTGGTGCCTGGGTTCAGCAGGGGCAGCAGGGGCAGCAGGTGGTGGGGCCACGAAGGAGCACGCGCTATTTGAGACAACATGTTTTTTTTTGTTGTTGTTTTTTGTGGCTTTTTGATCATTTGAATGAATAAATCTGATTTGAAAATTTACATTGTATTAAACAGAGCTTTTTTTTTTAGATTCAAATAATTTGAAGACGATGCATACAAAACTGCTAGGCTATATGTTATCCGTATCATTTGTTAAAATAAATGTTAAATAGCTCTACATTCCAACAGCCATCACTGATTTAGAGTTTATCCATTATGCACAAAACATCTCTGGTTTCCCGTTCCCACTTCATTCAAAACCCCACAAATGAATCTTCTGTTTGTTTGGTGACCACTTTTTTGTGTGCTTATGCGTTTCTTTGCCTCCAGGTTCATATCAAACCATTTACGCTTCACCTCTGACATGGTTCTTTGTACTACGGAGACAACATTAACAACATCTGTTACCTCCCTCCAGGCCTTTGCTTTGCCTGTCCCTGTCACACCACTACTAACTGAAGAAAATAAAATGTTTTTTCTTAAGTCCACTTCATCCAAAATTATTTCAGTCTCCGCTTCGGAAAAATTATTTTTTCTTTCTCTCTCTTTCTTCCTTTGCGCCATGACTGACAGGTGACTGGATGCACCTACACCTCTTTATATGGTGGTCATTGGCTATTCATGGGCGGGGATTTATGCTAATTGCTGATTACCGGGAGCGCGCTGTCACTTTACGATGGATTGGCATTCATGATCATACACACGTGTTTACGATCAAATCTGAGTTTCCCGCAGCGTTCCTGAATCCGGAGTAGGTTTTTAGTAGAGTAGGCTTTTATGTGCAAATCTACACACAGATTTACTCACTTTTCATGAATGAGACCCAGTAAGTATAGATGATGGATGGATTGATTGATGGTACCATTGGAAACAATTACAACTCTGTTTGTGTGGATGGGGATCTGCATCATTAATGCACATGAGATACTTTTCCCCAGCTCATCTTTACAAAACTGTTTTAGATCTGCTTGCATCATGGGGACTGAGCATGCAACAATTTCCAAGTCATTTTACACCTGTTGGGTTGAGGTCTCACAAAGTAGAATTATCATGTTACCTGCATAACTGCTAAGTGAATGGTGGAATAAGTCTTTTTGTTACAGTTCATGTTCTGGATTTGAGGTAGTCCAGAGAGGTGAACTATGGTGCAATTTCTATAGAGCCAGGCAGTCTTAATTTCATTGATGAAAACTATGATCAAAGAGAGATCTCAAAGTCAACATGACACAACCATCTTAAAACAGATGTAGCAGAGCAAAAAACATGGGACAAACACCTAACCTCTCAGATCATTCTAGAAAGTGTGCACTGTCTTTTATAACCTGCACCAAAATTAAAAGCAGTTCCAGACCAGATTACATTACATAAATAAATTCTAACAAGTCAAACAACACTTTGAGTCTGTGACATTCTAAATAACAGTGAAAAACTGTTTCCAGTTCCTGGCAGAAAAGACACTGAGCAGAGACATTGGGATTAATTTTGTGTTTTTCCATTTAACATGTACAGGTCTGCAGCACTCTCAGTGACCAGTACCTGTCCCGTCAGTCAGTTTGGTCTATTCTGAGACCCAGCTCTGGAAAAGGGTCCCCCCCATCAGGAAACTCTGTTCCATTAAAGTAGTCCCTTAACATGTCCAGTTCATCACTCGTTAGGACTTTGGTCCAGGCATTTAAAATGTCTCTGGTGTGATGACATGACTTGATGCCAAGAAGAGCAGCCACTGTTTCTGTGTTATGAAAACTGGGACCTGCAGCATCCACTATGTGCTTCAGCTGAACTGCCCCAACTGAACACAAGCTCTTTGTGAAGCCAGGTCTACTGTCCTTCTGAATGTCCAACCTGGCCCCGTGGACTAGAGGCTCCTCCAGGAGCCAGTACAATGCTGCCGCAGGTTGCAACCTTTCCCATTGAAACAAAGTCCAGGCTTGAAACAGTCCCTTATAGAAAGGAGGCAATTTACACAAACGAATCAAGTTACAATTCATTAAAAACAAAAGGCATCTAAACCTAGACCTGCTACTTTTCTCAAAATAACGTTTGGTACTGGCTTCCAGATCACATCATCATTTCCTGTGAGGTATCGTTGTATGTACTGTAATCTGAATGCTGCTGCTCTGCTCTCTAAGTGTACTAACCCATGCCCCCCTTCATCTTTAGGCAGGTAAAGTACACTTTGATGCACCCAGTGTAAATGATCCCAAAAAAAATTCAACATGACAGTGTCACGGGGATGCCCCGTGACCTCTAATGGTAAAAGACAAACACACACAATGCTTGTCCACCTCCAGGCACTTTCACACACCATCTAGCCGGCAGGTGTCTGGGGTTGGTAATTAGCACAATTAAGATTGAAACCTGGTAGTTGTAGGTGTGTAGTTGTTTGGGTGCTTCAGTGTCACAGGCACATTTACATGAAGTCAGGAAGAAAAGTCTGACAATATTGTGGTTTTAAATCGTTTTATTTGACTAATTCTTTGTGTGTCTTACCTCTCCTCTAGACTGCACTTGGCCAATCTCTGGTTTGGACTCAGGAACTGCCAAACCAGACCCCGTCCATCTGGATTCCTTTTATAGTCAAGTTCCTGGGGGAATGTGCCAAGTGTAGTATGGATGAGGGGGAGTTTTGGGGAGATATTTGTGCAAGTGTTGATTTTGAGCAGTTTAAGAACATTTTTACTCTTTTGGAGTGTGTAGCAATGTTTTTCACTGTTGGCTTATAAAAAGTAGTCTGAAGAGTATGAATTGATCACTGCTGATTGTTGATTGATTTATTAATTGTATTTCCCATGTGTAGGAGGAGCTACGGCCTATATATGCAGGAGTTGGAAGGTTCTCTCGAGTTTTTTGAGATCTGTCTAGCAAGCCAGCCACAGCGGCTGTTACTGCCAGGGGCCCAACTTAAAGGGGGCATAGCCGGGTGCAGAGTTGATTTTTGTTTTAGTTTTTCTTCAGTTTTGGCCAGCTGAACTGCACTGTACATATTGCTGCACCTAACCCACTGCTGGAAAAGAAAAGGGAAATAAAAAAAATTGGACTGTTGAACAGTTTAAAGTCCTCTTCCTTTTGCCTTCACCGCTCGACCAACCTTACAGACAGACTGTACTTTTTGCAAGAGGCTGGCAGGGGGTTCTATACATGCTAACCTGTGCCAGAGAGTTGATGCTACCAGATTGTTAATGATCAGCACTCATCCTCTATAGGATATCTGAGGAAGCAACCACCTCCACTTAGCCAACTTCCCCTCCACTTTCTCTTCCACTCCCTCCCAGTTTTTCTTCACAGTATCCTCATCTCCCAGGTAAACCCCCAGGTATTAAAACCCCCTCATTTCCATCTTAAGCCACCTGGAAGCTGAGGGAGTCCTGCAGACCAACTTCCTACAGCTAAAGCCTCACTTTTTGTCCAGTTCACTCAGCAGCTGAAATGCTACCAAAAACATCAACAATATTTCCCAAACAGTCCACATCTTGTTGGTTTTTTACCAAAAATAATGTCATCTGCATATGCAGATAAAACAAGTGGTGTTACAATCAGGAAAAAACAGACCATTAACAAAAGAGCAACATTGTGTAACATGGGTTCAATGGAAAGTGCATTTAACATACCAGGCATAGAACAGCCTTGTCTCACACCCCTACTTTAAAAGGTTTACACAGAACACCATTTATTTTCAATATACTCTCAATGTCCTCGTAAAGCACCTTAATCTTAGCAGTAAGTCCAGGGCTGAGGCTGAACCTTTCTAGCACTTTCCATAGGTAACGGTGCTCAACCCGGTCAAATGCTTTTTTCTTGGTCCAAAGAAGCCAGACCATCATCGTCCAAACGTCCAAAATATCTCTTCATTGTCAACAATGAACCTGCCAGGCACACAATGGGTCTCATTCATGAAAAGTGAGTAAATCTGTGTGTAGATTTGCACATAAAAGCCTACACTTCTAAAAACCTACTCCGGATTCAGGAACGTCGCGGGAAACTCAGATTTGATCGTAAACACGTGTGTATGATCATGAATGCCAATCCATCGTAAAGTGACAGCGCGCTCCCGGTAATCAGCAATTAGCATAAATCCCCGCCCATGAATAGCCAATAACCACCATATAAAGAGGTGTAGGTGCATCCAGTCACCTGTCAGTCATGGCGCAAACAAAGAAAGAGAGAGAAAGAAAAAAAAGAATTTTTCCGAAGCGGAGATTGAAATAATTTTGGGTGAAGTGGACTTAAGAAAAAACATTTTATTTTCTCCAGTTAGTAGTGGTGTGACAGGGACAGGCAAAGCGAAGGCCTGGAGGGAGGTAACAGATGTTGTTAATGTTGTCTCCGTAGTACAAAGAACCATGTCAGAGGTGAAGCGTAAATGGTTTGATATGAAACTGGAGGCAAAGAAACGCATAAGCACACACACACACACACACACACAAAATACAGCGGTCACCAAACAAACAGAAGATTCATTTGTGGGGTTT
The DNA here is from genome assembly GCF_011397635.1 of Epinephelus fuscoguttatus. Classification (NCBI taxonomy): domain Eukaryota; kingdom Metazoa; phylum Chordata; class Actinopteri; order Perciformes; family Serranidae; genus Epinephelus; species Epinephelus fuscoguttatus. The sequence continues at coordinate 44,582,642 of NC_064759.1, read as the reverse complement.
TGAATGAAGTGGGAACGGGAAACCAGAGATGTTTTGTGCATAATGGATAAACTCTAAATCAGTGATGGCTGTCAGAATGTAGAAGTATTTAACATTTATTTTAACAAATGATAAGGATAACATATAGCCTAGCAGTTTTGTATGCATCGTCTTCAAATTATTTGAATCTTAATAGCCTAAAGCTCTGTTCAATACAATGTAAATTAAACAGTTTTCAAATCAGATCTATTCATTCAAATGATCAAAAAGCCCAAAAAAAAAGAAAAAAAAAATTCTTTGAGCTGGCGCGTGCTCCTTCATGGCTCCACCACCTGCTGCCCCTGCTGCCCCTGCTGAACCCAGGCACCAAGGCCGAAGAGGCTGTGACCCGGCAGTCCTTACGGATATTTTTATTATCATCATTCAACATGTAGAAAGAACGTGTAATCTATTGAGTCGATTTACATAGATAATTCACAACCATGAACCTAATCTGGATCTTAAACCTGCTAACTGCCAACTAATTTAACTAAATGTGTTATATTTTTAATATTTTTGTCATGTTTAGATTACATGTTTCAAAGGCATCTGTGTATTGTGTACATAACAGAGCGCAATACGAGTTAAAATTGTAATTTCCAATAGTGACAAGCAATATTTATGTGCTTTACTAAATTTACACAAGTACTACGAGTGGTCAGGAGCAGGAGTAGATTTTGTTAGTAGCTACGAAAAGATCAGAGCTACTAAAATATTGATGAATGCGGACATGCACGTAAATTTCCGTTTGCGAACAGTTTACACACAAATTCCTTCTGCTCACATTTCATGAATGAGACCCAATGTTAGCAAATGAAGAACAAACTTTTCAGAAATTTAGGAAAGACAGAGAAGGAGAGAAGAGGCTCGGTGTATCATGTCCCCCAGCAGACTAGGCCTGTGTCAGCCTAACTAAGGGCTGGTTCAAGACAAGCCTGAGCCAGCCCTAACTATATGCTTTATCAAAAAGTAAAATCTTAAGTCTAGTCTTAAATGTGGAGATGGTGTCTGCCTCCCAGACTGAAACAGGAAGTAGTTCCACAGAGGAGGAGCCTGATAGCTGAAGGAGACTTTAGGAACCACAAGTAACCCTGCATATTCAGAGCGCATTGTTCTGGTAGGATAAGTAATAAGTTAGGAGAAGTAATGGTGTCTAAACCTTTTTTTAATCTGTTAGCATACGATAAAGCACGAATTTTGTAGTCAATAGTTAAGAGCGTAATTGGTCGCCAATTTTCTATGATTGTGGAATCTTTTTCAGGTTTGGGTATAAGGGAAATTATGCCTTGTTTCATAGATAGAGTCATTTCACCTTGAGTGATACATTCCTTATACATGCCTAATAAAGGGACTTAGAGAGAGAGAGATCCCAAAAATGGGTGTAAAATTCAACGGATAAACCGTCAACTCCAGGCGATTTCCCTTTCTTCATTGAAAACAGGGCATTTTTAAGTTCAACAGCTGAAAGGTCAGATTCACAAGTGGATTGAAAGTTTTGAGTAATTAAAGGAATATTTGCTTGAATGTTTTCTAAGAAATTTACACAGTCTTTAGAGTTAAAGTTAGATTTGTAAAGGTTTCCGTAAAAATCAGTGACAAAGTCAGAAATTAATTTCAGGTCTATAGAGAGAGTACCGTTAATATTAAGAGCAGTTAAGGATTTACGTTTAATATTTCTTTTTTCAAGTGCAAAACAATAATTTGTGTTTTTTTCGCCTTCTTCTAGCCATTTGGCTCTTGATCTGATAAAAGCACCCTTTGCCAAATTCAAGTAAAATTGGTCTAGCTGCATCTGAATATTTTTTAATTCAATTTTTTCTTCTTGAGTGATATTGTCCTTAGAGAACAAGAGGTTGAGTTTTTCAGTCAAGTCTTTTTCGTGCTTTTGTCTTTCTTGTTTAAGTTCCTTGCTTCTTCTAATTGCAGAGCATCTTACTTTGTATTTAAAGAATTCCCATTTTTTGCTGTAATTATCATTCACGTCATCATTGAGAATATCGCTTACCAAATTCTTAATTGTATCATTGAATTGAGTGTCTGTTAGGAGAGAATTTCCAGTAACCTCTCATACCAACGGTTTCCTGAGAAGCAGAAAGTTTCTAAGTTATTTGTTTGTGGACAGATAAAGGAGCAAAAAGGTGATTAATGTCTTTTACGAGTTGCAGGATTGAGGAAGAAATTAAAAATAAATCAATCCTTGATCTTAAGGACAGCCTATTGTTACACCATGTAAAATCTTTTGTGTTGGGATTGAAAAATCTCCAAGCGTCAGTTAGAGAGAGGCTGGAGCAAAATAGTGAGATAAGATTAGTACTCTGTGATGTTGGACTAAATTTGGGCGGATATCTGTCTATCGTTTCCTCAGGGCATTCATTAAAATCTCCACAAAGAATTGTGTATGAGTCTAAATATTTGTTTTGCAGTCCTTTCAGTTTAGAGATTACTTCGTTAAATAAAACCTTGTTGGAGGCTTGAGAGTTGAAACCATATATATTACAAACAATGAATGTAGCATTATCTTGCTTTACTACAAGTGCAATCCATCTACCAAAATCGGAAGACATGAACTCAAGAACAGTGCCCTTTAAATTTATGTTGAAAAATCAATACCCCGGCTGACTGGTTTGTGCCATGGCTGAAGTGACCGGCATTACCCCATTGTGATTTCCAAAATTTAGTATCAGAATCGCTAGAGTGAGTTTCTTGTAATAAGATTAAATCTGCTTCAGACCTCTTACATGACAAAAAAAACGGCTTTTCTCTTAGTATTATCCCTAATACCTCTGACATTTAAGGACATAACATTGAAAGAGTTGAACATAAACTCCATATAACAAAAAAAATATAGACAAGGTATACCTGAGAACAAACGAACTTACGACTTGGAAAGTGCTGAAGAAAAGTCCACCGAAGATGAGGTGGCGGTTAACAACCGGCTCAAATGGTTTGTCACAAGACAACCTAGATGCAAATCTGCAGTATTCTGTAGTCAACTTTTAGGACTAGGAAAAACAATAACAAAATAGTGAGCCAGTGGAAATATACATGACATCAAATGACCATTTTAAACCTTTAATTTTTTTTTCCTTTTCTCATTCATCCTCCCGTTTTCCATGAACATTTCAGTAATAAGAAAAAGGAGCAAAAACAGGGGTAGAGAAAAAAAAAAGCACATAATAAATTATTGATCAAGCAATAGAACGAACAATTTTCTACACTGGCTTAACTGCCCACAACCATGACTTATTGAGTGATAAGACAGGTCTAGGAAAAAAACAAAAAACAAAAAAGTCAGCCAGAGGGTACATATACTACAACAAATAAACATTTTTTCTTTTTTCTTTTAACTCTTTTTTTTTCTCCCCACATTGGCCATAAATATTTCAATATTAAGGGAAAAAGAAAGCAAAAAACAGGGGTAGAAAAAAATGAACAAAATAAACTATTAATCAGTCAATATGATCAATGTTCTGTACTGCCTTAATTTCCCACTACCATGACTCTCCTGAGTGATAGGAGTCAATTTTTTTCCTGTCAATGAAGATGAAGGGCCCACGGAAAGACGCTTTCTTCCCTTCTTCACGAGGTTTTTGGACGATGGGTCACAGCTTCTCCTGTGCAGCTCTGTCCCCTGGTGACAGTGCTTCAGTGATTTTCAGTCGGTTTTCCAGCAGGAACTTGGAGCCCTTGGCTTCCCTCCAGACAGCATCTTGAAGGTGTCTCATGGCAAATAGGATGATGGTTGACCTATTCGAGCCGTCCTGCCGCCTCCATCCAACGCGATGAACAATGTCAACCCCATCCTCCAGGCTCTGCCGGATCTTTGGGGCAGTTTTGCCCAGGATATCCACAATCTTACGCCTGATGTCTTCTCCCTCGTCCTCCTTCACTTCGTGTATTTTCAGAGACCACCTTCTGTTGTAGTGTTGGCAGTCAGCAACCTCCGCTTTCAGAGCTTTATTTTCTTCTTGTAATTTTTGAACCACTTTTTTCCACATTAACCAGCCCTTGTTTTTGCTGGTTGACGTCTAAGGTAAGCTGTTGAACAGTAGAAGTGAGCTTCTCCAGCTGCTTTGAGGTAGATTCAGTTGCTTTTTTAATGTCGGAAATGCTGCGAAACGTATGGTCATGCTTCTCCGACAGCTCCTGGATTGCATCGAGAATTTCCCCGCTTTCTCCGCTGCCGGCATCGGCGCGCTTCACCTTTTTAGTCGGAGGTTTCAGTGGAGTGTCCGGGAGAGGGACCCCCAAGGACTTGAACTCTTCGAATTGAAGATTTGGGTCGGAATCAAACCATACCTCTTTGGTTGAATTTTTGCTAGTTTGTGCTCCGTTTACCTCAGCAGCAGTCATGTCATCAGTACTTCCCCGGGAAGGAGAGTTGGAGGTAGTTTCGTCAGCTTCCTCCATCATGGTGCTTGTAGTGGACAAGCTTTTCTTGTCTTTCCTTTTCCCCATTCAGTTCAAAAATGTCACAGTCGGTTAGGTTAAAACATGTGTGCTGCCTTCATGAAAAATTCAAAGTTTCTTTCGGTTGTGTAACCGCAAAACCTCCAAAGCTCCCAACAGAGCGAAAGACACACGCTCACCTACATCGCCGCCATCTTGGCTCCTCCCATTAATTACAAACAATATATTCTTTAAATATTCACGGTGCGCAGGAGCCCTTAAACACTTAACACCTTCCAGCCAGCTTGTGGCACAAAATGGCGTCACCCCCAAACTCCCATAAACTAACTATTTTCACGGCTCTTTTATGCATGTAAAAGTCGCTATAAGGGGCATTCTACCGATTTTGTGCAAACTGTTGTCCCTTACCAAAAAAACAACAAAAATAATAAAATTGAGTATTCAGACATCGATATTTACAAAGATTATGTTATGACCTATTTAAACCCAGGACATTAAATGAAAAAGTGATAAGCTAAATAAATACAAAATCACCATTTATAGGGTACTTTCTATTGGGAAGTAGCTGTCCCCAACCATGACCTCTAAAATTCAATTCATGTAAATAACACTTAAAACATTTTTCATATTTTTTTCAAAAGTGTAATTTAAAACATCTTTGTGATTAAGTTTAAACAGAAGTTGAACGATTTAGATGTACTGTGGGATTAATTTTTAAATTAAGAAACTATGCTAAAAAAATAGTGTCCCTTGTTTTCATGTCACTACTGAAACACAAGAGTTTTAATGCTCTGGTTGAGTCTGGATTTTAGCCACACCCCTGAATTTCTGAGAAGGGGGGTAGTACTGCACCCCCATCTCAGATGGCTGCATGGTAAGTCGCTGACTCCCATCATTTTTTAAATAAATGTCTTCCAAACTCTGAAAATCAGTGTGTAACTTTTAAAACTGTCACTACTGAACACGTTCTCTTCAATTATGTAAAAATTTGGGGGGTTTATGCAAAATATTATGTTTTTCTGTGTGAACAACTCTTCAAACATGTGATTGTTAGCCATGTGACTGTTAGCATTCTTTAGTTATTCTGAAAAATAGCTAGGAACGTCACTACTGAAACAGTCACTACCGAAACCGATGGTAAAGTTCCGGTAGTGACATGATCATTTTGGTAGTGACGAAATGGAATGGTCAGTAGTTAAACCCCATAATTTTGTGGTCCAAAGTGTTGCTCTTCTGTGCTCTACCCTGGTCTACTCTACCCTGCTTTACTCTCTACTCTACTCTACTCTAGTAGAGTATAGTATAGTATACTCTTCTCTGCTCTACTCTACTATACTATACTCTGCTCTGTTCTACTCTGCTCTACTTTGCACTAATCTACTCTACTTTACTATACTCTTCTCTGCCCTACTCTACTATGCCTACTCGACTCTATTCTGCTCTGCTCTACTCTACACTCTACTCTACTCTGCTCTACTCTGGTCTACTCTATTCTATTCTGCTCTATTCTGCTCTGCTCTATTCTATAATCTGCTCTACTCTAGTCTACTCTATAATCTATTCTTCTCTGCCCTACTCTGCTCTACTCTATTCTGCTCTTCTCTGCTCTACTTTGCTCTATTCTACTATACTCTGCTCCAGTATACTCTTCTCTACTCTACTCTACTCTGCTCTGCCCTCTCAAAAATTAAATTGTTTTATTGACCACAAAACATTTGTCTTTGTCTTTGTAATATTCCCACCATAAGGCATACATTTGAGGAAATATGATGCAACTTTAAAAACAGAATAATGGTCACTACCGAAACAGGACAGTCACTACCGAAACAGTGCAGTCATTACCGAAACACTGGGTGTTTTGTAAAAAATAAAGTATATTGAGTTATCAACTAAAGTATTATGATGCTAATCGGTTACATTTATGTTCTGTTTCATCAATTATTAACTCTGAAATCAATCTGATCAGCATTATGCATTTTACAAAGAAAGATTGCATTTAGATTTTGAAGAATTCTATAATTTGAACTTCGAAATTTGTTAAAATATTAATTTTTATAGATTTAATTGTGAAAACCTTCAGTCAAAATTTGTAAAAATTTAAATCTTTAAACAAGGGAAGGAACAAGCATAACAGGTTGATATATATTTTTTGTATAATATAATACTATATGTTTCAGTAGTGACAAATTTTGGGAGAGGAAAAACATTCCAAAACAGTCTAAAAATACAATACAAAAATTGTATTTTAATTGTAAATTACAGTCATTTTACTAGATATGTGATCTTTACATATGGTACAATGTACAGTACAGGCCAAAAGTTTGGACACACCTTCTCATTCAATGCGTTTTCTTTATTTTCATGACTATTTACATTGTAGATTCTCACTGAAGGCATTGTTGTGCCGTACAAGGATTTATAACAAAGGCCTACACTTTATCCATAAACTTTTGGGCCTACATGTAACAATCAAAGCCTGAGACCACATGTTGGCGCCCAAAAGAACAAAGGAATCAGTCAACCCCCTTTCTCTGTGTGAATCAGCTGATTCAACCCCAACACAGCACCCCAGCTGACCAGCAGAGGTCCCCTGAAATACACAGCTCCCATTGGGTGAAATCCGCCACGGCCAACCCCGCACCGGTGACGTCACGCCGGGGTATATCATCACAGAACGTACCTGAGGGAAACGCTTCTGGCTGTGATCCTCATAGCTAATAGAAGTACCCACAACTGTTCCTAAAGCTTAGCAACTCGTCCCACGTGGCGAACGCTTTAGAAAGAGTTACTGTGCACAGTTAGACGCGTTTTAGGCCTACGGATTTCCCTCACTGGTCGAGCTGATCTCCTCTCCTCTCCCTCACTCTGTGCGCCGAGGAACACAGAGCAGCCCGGTACGAGACCACGGATTGACCCTCTCACCCGGATGCCCGCGGATGCGAAGTTTGGTAGATAACAAGGACTGCCTGCTTCAAGAAGAAGGACAAGGACCCCTTCTTTTCCCCGAGTGATTCCCCGCTACGAGCCGGAATTAACTCGCCTCGCCAGAGACTTGCCCCCTCGCCGAGGACCCGTTAGCCGCTGTGAGCCGCTAACCACTTCACCTCTGCCGTAACAAAGGACGCACGAGGAACGACCGACACATCACTCCACCTTCTGCAACAGTAAGAGGCTTTAGCTCTGGGCAGATAGTAGTTAGTGTGTGTTTTCTTTTTAAGTTTGTAAGGGCTTGTTGATACGGACCGCGTCCGATTTTGGCTGCTTTGATATTGTAAAAAAATATTGCCTGTGTTGCTGCTGTCTGTTATTCTCCTACCCGCTTGTGTCTGCTTGTAATACGAGTGATCCGACCGCCGGACCGCTTATTGTGTCGCCGCACGCGGATTGATCAGTACTTCGCTGTGTTGGTTCAATGTCCAGATTCACGCCGCCACCAGCTGAGCCGAGCGTCTCTGAGTAACACAGACGGGTTACTGCATCTCAATACCGCCTGCGTGACCACACCTCTGAGTGCTTCCCTTTCTCTCTTCCTCTCTTCCACTAACCTACACTTGGAGCCGAGCAATTCGAACTTCCCTCTCTACCGGCTCCCCTCCTTTTTCTGAGTGCGTGCTTTCTTGGCAAGCCGCCATTGCGTGACGTAGCTCGCAGCGTCACAGCCGCCATCTTGCTACGCTCACACGCATCTCTCTCACACACCCACTCGCTCCAACATACACACACACACACACACACACACACACACACACACACACACATTCTCGCTCACTCACCCACTTTCTCACACACCCTCACACACACACACACACACACACACACACACACACACACACACACACACCCTTCTTGATGCTTGCTGGTTGGTTTGGTAATGTTTTATAGTTGATAGGGTTTATAGAGCAATGTTGATGTTGGTTGTAAATTAATGTCATCAGTGTGAATAAACCCTGTTATACTGCAAAGAGAAGTTGCTTTGGTTTTTCATTGTATACTGTGATGAAGCTGGTTGACAAAGTCAGTGCCTGAGCTCCACTCCTTCCTGTTCATCTTATAGTTGCTGATATCTCCCTAGAATTAGCTTCCTAAGTGAACACTCTTGAGACTGAATTTACGTCTGATCATTGGTCCGGTTTTCCCGGTGGTGCCCCGCTGTAAGCTAATTTGATTATTATGCTTATGTAATAATTAATTAATTATTAATTAATTAATCAAATATTTTAATAATCCATAATTAATATTAATAATTATGAATTATTGCCAATGATCATATTTAGCTCCTCCTCTTCCCAACAGCATCAAAACTATGAATGAACACATGTGGAGTTATGTACTTGACAAAAAAAGGTGAAATAACTGAAAACATGTTTTATATTCTAGTTTCTTCAAAACAGCCACCCTTTGCTCTGATTACTGCTTTGCACACTCTTGGCATTCTCTCGATGAGCTTCAAGAGGTAGTCACCTGAAATGGTTTTCCAACAGTCTTGAAGGAGTTCCCAGAGGTGTTTAGCACTTGTTGGCCCCTTTGCCTTCACTCTGCGGTCCAGCTCACTCCAAACCATCTCGATTGGGTTCAGGTCCGGTGACTGTGGAGGCCAGGTCATCTGCCGCAGCACTCCATCACTCTCCTTCTTGGTCAAATAGCCCTTGCACAGCCTGGAGGTGTGTTTGGGGTCATTGTCCTGTTGAAAAATAAATGATCGTCCAACTAAACGCAAACCGGATGGTATGGCATGTCGCTGCAGGATGCTGTGGTAGCCATGCTGGTTCAGTGTGCCTTCAATTTTGAATAAATCCCCAACAGTGTCATCAGCAAAACACCCCCACACCATCACACCTCCTCCTCCATGCTTCACAGTGGGAACCAGGCATGTGGAATCCATCCGTTCACCTTTTCTGCGTCTCACAAAGACACGGCGGTTGGAACCAAAGATCTCAAATTTGGACTCATCAAACCAAAGCACAGATTTCCACTGGTCTAATGTCCATTCCTTGTGTTTCTTGGCCCAAACAAATCTCTTCTGCTTGTTGCCTCTCCTTAGCAGTGGTTTCCTAGCAGCTATTTGACCATGAAGGCCTGATTCGCGCAGTCTCCTCTTAACAGTTGTTCTAGAGATGGGTCTGCTGCTAGAACTCTGTGTGGCATTCATCTGCTATCTGATCTGAGCTGCTGTTAACTTGCGATTTCTGAGGCTGGTGACTCGGATGAACTTATCCTCAGAAGCAGAGGTGACTCTTGGTCTTCCTTTCCTGGGTCGGTCCTCATGTGTGCCAGTTTCGTTGTAGCGCTTGATGGTTTTTGCGACTCCACTTGGGGACACATTTAAAGTTTTTGCAATTATCCGGACTGACTGACCTTCATTTCTTAAAGTAATGATGGCCACTCGTTTTTCTTTAGTTAGCTGATTGGTTCTTGCCATAATATGAATTTTAAGAGTTGTCCAATAGGGCTGTCGGCTGTGTATTAACCTGACTTCTGCACAACACAACTGATGGTCCCAACCCCATTGATAAAGCAAGAAATTCCACTAATTAACCCTGATAAGGCACACCTGTGAAGTGGAAACCATTTCAGGTGACTACCTCTTGAAGCTCATGGAGAGAATGCCAAGAGTGTGCAAAGCAGTAATCAGAGCAAAGGGTGGCTATTTTGAAGAAACTAGAATATAAAACATGTTTTCAGTTATTTCACCTTTTTTTGTTAAGTACATAACTCCACATGTGTTCATTCATAGTTTTGATGCCTTCAGTGAGAATCTACAATGTAAATAGTCATGAAAATAAAGAAAACGCATTGAATGAGAAGGTGTGTCCAAACTTTTGGCCTGTACTGTATATAGGGACAAAATTTTGGAAATAAAAACATACAAAATTTCAAAAATATTTCCAGCCCAAATTTGCACACATTTGGTAGAATGCCCCACAAACACTCCATTCTTCCAGCAAACAGTCACGAAAATAAAGCCTGACATTTTAACGGAGATAGTTGTGGTTTATCAACAGTTTACCTACCTGTATGAAGCAGGTAGAACAGAGACAATGAGGACAAGGTGCGCTGCGTTTCTTTCCAGATTGCTTCTGAGGAGCGACGCCCCCCATACAGGTTCCCCGGAACAACAAAACAAACACAAAAGTTCCACCTCACTTCTGCCAAAAAAACCCCCGTACTCTTCACTCCATTAGTGCCATAACAATTAGCTTGGACCACAGTACTTTCAATAGATGAATATTAATATGGACATAAATGTGTATAATAAAATAAAACTATGAGAGTGGCAATTACGCTCACTTCACCGTACAAATGTGGTCACACTATTTCAGGTGTGCCACACACCCATGGGATGTTATGTATCGGTGCATCCAACGCAGCCAAGTACCGCCACAGACTGTACAGGAGCTCACTGATGCCCTGATCCAGGTCTGGGAGGGGATCCCCCAGGACACCAGCCGCTGACTCATCAAGAACACGGCCAGACGTTGAAAGTGCATCCAGGCATGGGGGGCATACACATTACTACACTACTGAGTCACATTATGCGTTGCTGCGATAACATTCACACAGTTTGGATCAGCCTGTGATTTTACGATTCGTCCTCTCATGGGGGTGGTGGTGGGTCTTCCTCAAGCTCAGGTCCTGGGAGTTTGAGCATTCTGGTTAGTATCTTAGCTGTTCCTAGGATTGCGCTCTTCTGGACAGACCTCAGATGTTGTACCTGAAATTTGCTGGAGCCATTCTCCCAAAGTGCTCCGATTACCACTTGCACCACTGTTGCCTTTACTCCCCACATCATTACTAGCTCCTCTTTAAGCCCTTTCTTATTTTTCAAGCTTCTCGTGTTCCTTCTTCCTGATGTTGCTGTCACTCGGAACTGCTATATCTATCACCACTGCCTTCTTCTATTGTTTGTTCATCAACATGGTGTCTGGTTGGTTAGCCATCAACAGTTTGTCAGTCAGGATCTGAAAGTCCCACAGCATCTTAGCTCAGTCAGTCTCAACCACCTTAGGAGGTGGCTTCCATTGTGACCTTGGGAATTCTCAGTGCAGATGTTCCTGCACACTATGCCAACTGTTCCTGCCCGCATCTTACATCCTGCTATAATGTGCTGAAGTGTCTCAGGAGCATCTTTGCACAGCCTGCACCTGGGGTCCTGTCTGGTGAGGTAGACCCCTGCTTCTATTGATCTTGTTCTTAGTGCCTGTTCATGTGCCGCAATGATTAGTGCTTCCGTGCTGTCTCTCAGTCCAGCCTTTTCTCCTGGTAGGATTTCTTGATATCAGCCACTTCTTCAATGTGTCGGGTGTACATGCTGTGCAGCAGCTTGTTTTTCCATAATGGTTCATCCACCTGTATGAATGTCTTCACTTAGCAGCTCATCTTTGGGGGCCATCTTCCTGATGTGTTCCTGGATCTTGGTTGTTTTGTCCTGGACAGTAACTCTGACGCTCACGAATCCTCAGCCTCCCTCGTTCTGCTTAGTGTACAGTCTCAGGGTGCTGGACTTGGGATGAAACCTTCCATTCATTGTGAGAAGCGTCCTTGTTTTGATATCTGTGGCCTCTATCTCCTCTTTTGGCCACCTTATTATACCAATGGGGTATCTGACGATTGGCAGGGCGTACGTGTTGATGGCTTGGATCTTGTTCTTTCTATTCAGCTGACTTTTCAGGACCTGCCTTACTCTGTAGGTATTTGGCTGTGGCTGACTTCCTTGAGGCCTCCTTGTGGTTCCCAATCGCCTGCAGGACCCCAAGGTATTTGTAGCTGTCCTGAGCCTCTGCAATGCTGCCCTCTGGTAGTTCAACCATCTGACTCATCCTGAGGTAGGCTAGCAGTATTAAGAACCTTGCTTAATGGTTCAGATTGGATATTTCATTTTCTCTCTTACTCTATATGGTCAGAAGTATGTGAACAACCTCCAATCATTGGAACTGTATGTGATAACTGGACATGTGATTATGACACCATGGGCATTAATGTGCTATGAGGAAAGTCCAAACACTACTGCTATTGAACATGTCATTGTTTGCTATAGCATTAACATTTCTTTGAACTACAGGGTCCAGACCAAACCATTAAAAACAACCACACACCCTAAGTATAGCATAATAATGTGGATCCATGTGAATAAACATGGATAAATAAAATAATAATTCTTGGTGTATAGCATTTGTGGGTAATTTCTTGAATAGACAAAAAAGTGAAAATACCTCCTGTGGAATATTCACACAGGTCTTCAGGACGCGCCCACCAGTAAGTGCGGACATGGGCATCTTCGGCATGCAGCACGCGCCTCGTCAGTTTCAAGCAGCACAGTGCAGCAGTGAGAGCTCCGCAGTTCAGTTGAACATGGACAATTAACAACTTTCTTCTTCTCTCTTTTGGTGTGTGTGTGAATGATTAAGGTGAGAAGCCGCCCATGTTTCACTTTCTCACATCGCCCAAGCTGTGAGTTGCACATGTGCGTGTGTGTGCGCTGGTGATGTAACACGATGGGCGCGTCGAGAATTTGACTGGCATTTTAAATCGGCATATTTTAGACTGACTGGCCGGTCGCAGGTCATGGCCGATCACGTGAAAACCGGCCCAATTCCGAGCACTGCCGATAAATTGGAGTAAGTCTAGTAAGTACACATTAACTTATGAGAGAAAAGCGGTGAGCACACAATAGAATGCTGTGGGTGAGCAATGAGATGCCAAATAGTGTAGTGTATCGAAGCATTGATTTGTAGCGTGAAACTGCTTTCTTCAGTGATTTTAGCGATTGTAATTGCCTGGTCCATTTGTTTTGGAGAAGAAGAGACCTCTGCGGATAATTTATCTCCCGATAAAAACCTCCTGAACAATGAGCAGTGAAAGAATTCTAGCCAGCAGAAGTTTTTAGCTGGTTGTGCAATGTGCAGCTCACTGCTAAATGCTACCAAATCCCCCAAAATCCTACACACTTCACCTTTAAGGCTGACAACTACTTCAAGCACAGTATGGATTTTTCGCACAACTTCAGCTACTTCCAGGGCACATGGAAAAAGGAAACGTATGAAGAGGTAAAAGGTCTAGCAACACTTGTAATATACAGAAACTTTATTGTGAGACCAACATGTTTATCAGGGTCATCAAGGCCACAAGACAAAAGCAGTACATCCAGACTACCGTACTAAAAAATGGTGGACAGAGGCACCAGCTGTTCATCTACAGTATAGGCTCAGTCACTGGAGCTGTTTTCAAGAGAGTATTATAGCTGTACTAGCTGTTTTTTGTACATCACTTAGCAAAAAGGGAAATACAAGATACAATAAATCTATACCTTGAAGAAAATCGTGCTTACTGTATTTAGCTTAGATTGGTCTCTATACATGGAGAAGGTTTTTTTTATCAATTAAAAGTGAATGGACAATGTCTCAGTCAGGTAGCATTACTGACTGACAGCTACCATATGAAAACTCAGCATTTGTGTTTAAAACATGTTTTCCTATCAAACCTGAAAAAAAGCAGTTTTTGACCTGAGCACTGCTGGCTCATGTTGGCTAGAGATGGGAGCTGTGTCAAGTCAAAGCAGACGGCACCAGAGGGCCAAAAGTAGTACTTAGTATTCAAAGAGTTTCAAGGGCCTGGTTGCTTGGTTACCCAGAGGGAAGGTCCCCTGCATGGTCACTGTCATCAGAGCCCCTAACTGTGCCAGCATCCTGTAGGCCAACCAATGACATATCTGGCTGAATGTCCTCTTCATCTGACTGCACCAGAGGCTCATCACACTCCTCACTGGCCACTTCTTCTTCTTGCCCCCATACTGCATCCCCAGTGGACAGTTCATTGTTTGTGGGAGGGGTTAGGTTCATTTGACTTCTCAAAGATTCAGAAGAGCAGGATTCAAGGTCAGGACCTGTTAGAGAAGACAATTCTTATTTCTCTGTGTAACTAAATCTTCACTCTTAGTGAATAAGTGTCACCTGGAGAACTGATATTCTAATTCAGCATGTCAAAGTTCTTTTTATTTTCATACAATATCTCCAATTGATGTCTGCAATGCAATTCATGATCTGAAAAGGAGCAATGGTCCTCAAATTGATGGGATTCAAACTAAATTAAATTAGCATGCCATATTCTCACTTTTCCATTTGCTGACTTCGTTGATCTATCACTGTATGAAATAACAGCTATTTGGAGATTTGCACATATTACTCCTCTCCATAAGGGTAGTGACACACTTGATCCCAATAACTACACACCCATCTCATTTATCTGCTTCAATGCAAGAGTGGTTCTAAAAATTGATTTATATACAATTATCAGAGTGCCTACAATATCAATAATATCCTTTCTCAATATCAATTTGGTTTTAGACCTAACTTTTTCACAGCTACTGCTCTCCCCTGAAATTCACAAATGAATGAATGAACATCCTCCAGGAGCAGTATTTGTTGATCTCACCACAGCTTTTGATCTGGTTGATCAGTGTCTTCTTTGGGACAAACTTGATGCTATTAGGCTTTCTCAACATGCATTGCTGTGGTTTCATTCATATAATGTTTCAAGCTTATTCTGATTGGAATGCCGTGAAACTTCAATTAAAAGCCTAGTCCCAATGTAACGCCTAGTCTTTTTTACTAGCATGGTGTCGCTGCACATTTTGACAAATAAAGGCCTGTCTCAATCTGACACCTGGTCTGGTTGCCAAGTAGTTCATTGGGTTGTTGGCTACCCACTTCAGCTAACATTGGTTTGCCATTTAGATCACACATACAAAAACTTTTGTCAATATGGAGACGCTACACATCATAAGCTTGGTAAGATTCTCCACGGTTCAATCGTTCTGTTCATTTTACTAAAACCCTGAGCACCAGCAAAAGACAGAAATTCATTCTGACTTTATGACCACTTCAGAGGAAGGGAGTCACCATTTGTTTTTTTGTCATGTTAGTAAATCTGAATATGTGTCCATTCCTTGATTACCCGGTAAGTTATTCATATTCCTTCAGTCCGTAAAGATCCACCAATCAAAAGAATCAAAATATTTTTTCATAAATTCTAATCCAAGTTATGAAAAATGTTTTTAAGTGGTGTTATATCAGTATGCCAGGTGCCATAGTCCTCGACTGCCATAAAAAGGGTGTCATAATGCTCTCTTTCACTGATGCTCCGTTTGTTGGAGCTGGATCAACTGAATGATTCATAATTAATATGTTATTCGAAGCCTAATATTCATACAAGTAATATTAATACTGCTTTAAATAAACAATTTGATCTTATTTCCTGATATTTGCTGAGCAACATTTGGTGTAAAAGGAACTGAAGCCCTGTCCCAAAGTTAGTCCTGTTGAGTTCAGTGATTTAAGCAAATAATAGCCTGGGCTACTAACCTAAGTTTTACAGTAAGTTACCTTTCAATATGTGTTTTCTGTCATCATTTCACTCGTCATTTAAAAATGCTCTGTATTCTCATCTTAAAACAGGCTGCCAATGTTTATTTTTTCACTGTTCCGCTCTCTATGTAGAGACTGATCCTTGTTCTTTTGATTGTGTTTAGTCTAAGGTTGTACTGCTTTTTTTTTCTTTTTGTTAGTTTATTGTTGGATTGTTTTTTTGTTTTTTTCTCACATTTTCACATTTGTTTAATGAATGTCTCTTTTGAGACCCCTTGAAATTAGATAATGCATCTCAAGGGGTTTATCCTAATATAATAAATATTAAATAATATTCATTCATTTGAGTTGTGTATGATGCATGCATTCGCACAGGAGATAAATTAGCTATAGGTCCTTTCATTTCTCCAGGGAGGTGGGCTGACTTAAATATTTTATACGTGGGCCAGAGGCACACAAAAGTTTTCTCTCCCAACACCTGTGGTTACCTGCTGTTTTCATTGTAGTTATTGACCCTCTCATAACTTATGTATGTTAAACTGACAAATATGCTGATGCCAAGCATGAAGTAGCTAAAGAGCTAATGACCACCATAAAGCTACATGGTCACACCTACATCTGTCAGGTGGCCAGTAACACAAAAACAAATGCATATTGACGATTTTTCATGTCTGCAAGGCACTCATTAAAAGTAACAGCTTTAAAGGGCCTGTGTAATCCGTGCACCCTTCCTTATATCGTTTTTCCGTTTCAAAACCAAATCAGAAAAACAATCTTGTTTTTCTGATTTAAACCCAAAGCAGAAAAATGGGAAAACAGAACAACAGAAATCACACGTTTTGTAGTTGTTTTTTTGTTTTAAAATTAAAACAGAAGAACGTGAAAATGTGCATTTTTAATCCGTGTATGATTCGTTCTTTCATTATTCCGTTTCAAAACAAAATCAAAAAACAAAAAATTAAATCCGTTTTTCCGTTTCGAACCAAAAAACAAAAATACAGAGAAACAAAAAAAATGTGTGTATGGTTCGGTCTTTCATTATTCCGTTTCAAAACAAAATTTAAAAAAAAAAAAAAAATTAAATCAGTTTTTCCATTTTTCTATTTTGAAACAAAAACCTAAAAACACAAATACAGATAAACAAAAAAAAACTGCATTTTTCTGTTTTGGAAATAAAAATGGAAAAATCTGACTTTGTTTTTTTTTTGCAGATTCATTGTTTCATTTATTGTTTTGGACAAAAAGTAGAACGGCGGTGACATCAGAGGCAGAAGTAACTTCAAAATAAAAGACAGGAAGATAAGATTGCCTATAAAACTTATAAATATCCTATATAACTTTCCCATATATCTTTTATTTCCACTTACACCTGATGTTTTGCGCATTTTGAAAAGCTGCCTGCCATTGCTGTGAGGAACTTTTTATTCATAAAAACAGAAATAAAATGTTATGATCGCAAATTTTATGGCTACAGTAAAACTTGTTGTTCAACCATAATGTTGCTGTTCAGAGACTAAAAAGGGAAATCATCATGCATATTGTTCCCATGAAGGACGTATAGGGATTCCCTCAAAGGTTGTGTTTTAATATTCATTCACCGAGTTGTTTGCAATAAAGTAATCGAGGATATAATAAATTATTGTGTGTGCTGCGTTGTTACTGTTAATACTGGGTTTCTCCATAACACATCGTTGCATCAGTGAAGTTTCAAACTGATGTTTGTCCTTTTTACCAGCAGATGGCAGTAGGCCAGGTTAAAATAATATGTATAATGTTATGTATACATATTATATATATGTATAATATCAGATGTGTTGCATACAGTTAGGGTTGCCACTAACTTATATATTTTTAAAAAACAATGGATTAATCATTGATTACTTTATTTGATTAATCAGATTTTGAAAAGAGGCACAGGATGTATTTTTGTATGACATTTCTATTGTCATAGTAGGTGATAAAACATTTTAAACACATGTAATTAAAATGCTGCCCATCTCTGCCAACAATGCATAGGCCTATGTGATACAACAATATAAAAGAATACAAGTAAATATATGCTGCATATAATTTGAATTGTCCGTATCAATAACCTGAAGAATTGCAGGTCTGTATAATCCAACAGAAACTAAGAGAAAACCAGGCATTCAATGACAGCAAATAAATCCATAGGCCTACTGCCATCTGCTGGTGAAAAGGACAAACATCAGCTTGAAACTTCACTGATGCAACGATGTGTTATGGAGAAAACCCAGTATTAACAGTAACAGTGCTGCACACACAATAATTTATTATATCCTCGATTACTTTATTGCAAACAATTTGGCGAATGAATATTAAAACACAACCTTTAGGGGAATCCCTATACGTCCTTCATGGGAACAATATGCATGACGAGTTCCCTTATTAGTCTCTGAACAGCAACGTATGGTTGAACAAGTTTTACTGTAGCCATAAAATTTGCGATCATAACATTTTATTTCTATTTTTCTGAATAAAAAGTTCCTCACAACAATGGCAGGCAGCTTTTCAAAATGCGCAAAACATCAGATGTAAGTGGAAATAAAAGATACATGGGAAAGTTTTATAGGATATTTATAAGTTTTATAGGCAATCTTATCTTCCTGTCTTTTATTTTGAAGTTACTTCTGCCTCTGATGTCACCGCCGTTCTACTTTTTGTCCAAAACAATAAATGAAAAAATGAATCTGCAAAAAACCAAAGTTGGGTTTTTCCATTTTAATTTCCAAAACAGAAAAACGCTGTTTTTTGTTTATCTGTATTTGTGTGTTTCGGTTTTTGTTTCAAAATAGAAAAACGGAAAAATGGATTTAATTTTTTTTTTTTTTTTATTTTGTTTTGAAACGGAATAATGAAAGACCGAACCATACACGGATTGTTTTTAATTTCTTTGTGTTGTTATTGTGATATTTGGATAAATACCGGGAATGCTGGGAGATCTGCGGAGGAACTTTTGAACTTCGCAGAGGAGCGCTCCATTCTCAACTACTTGTAGCCTAGTTATGACTGCACTCCAGCCTTATGCAGACCTGATCTGTGAACTTTTTGAGAGTGGCAAGACACACGCAGAAGTCAGTGACATTTTGCAGCATGAAGGGGCCATGCAGTGTTCCATTATGAGCGTCAGGAGATTCTGCATGGAGCACAACCTTCGGAGGAGAAGTGTTGTTTCAGACGCCGAATTGGAAATGGCTGTGGTTTCTGCAATAAACAGGGTATGTACAGGGGCGGACTGAATAGAAAAGAGCCCTGGACTTTGACTCGGCCCAGCCCACAACAACTGGTGCGCAGAAACTTACCAGCCCTAGACACGGGTGTCAAAATACTTAAATCTTAACACATGACACTATACCTTCCAAGTTATAGCAATAGCACTGATGTTGACTAGATGTTGTGTTAAGAGCATAGTGTAGAATACTCACTGAGAAATAAACGACACAGTCCAGATATCTCTCTGCTGAACAATACAATGCAGGTGACTGCCTGAAACACAACGACAAGACATGGTATGAGTCTCATATCATGTCTTGTTGTTGATTATTCAAAAAATTGTCGAATAGTTGCCATGATTTTCGAATAGTGTTTTTGCTTGTGCTGCCCATCCCTAGTATGTATGTATGTATGTACAGTACCAGTCAAAAGTTTGGACACACTTTTCCATTCAAGTAAATGGGAAAGTGTGTCCAAACTTTTGACTGGTAATGTATGTATGTATAGGGTATCCATCCCTATAATATCATCCCTTAGCTACTAAATCAATACGGGACATGATTAGTCCTGTAGTAGAATTTATCCAAATATTACAATAACAAAACAAAGAAATTAAAAACTTAATTTTAACGTTCTTCTGTTTTAATTTTAAAACACAAAAAACAGCACCTACAAAACGTGATTTTGTTCTGTTTTTAAATCAGAAAAACAAGATTGTTTTTCTGATTTAGTTTTGAAATGGAACAAAGGGTACACGGATTCTGTATCCACACTGCATTTTTTTTGTTGTTGTTTTTTCAGCAGAAAAGCGATGGCAGGGTGCTGGGGAGCGCTTCATAAACAAAGTGCTGGCAGAGCTTTTTTAAAGGTGGAACACTCTGAAAAAGACACTGGGTGTGACGCTTTTTTCTTTACATACGCTCACTACTTATTGAGAACAAATCGAAAAAGGCCACAGGTGCTGAGAAAAAAGCGCTATGTGGACACAGGCCATAAGCTAACAAATTAGTGATGGCTATGTTGCATTCATCTTGTCTTGATGTATTTCTGCCTGCAAGTGACCAAAAATTATTCATACAACTTAAAAAACATGCAATATCCAATATTTGCATGTCTTGAATTGCCGGCAGGTTGTAGAGTAACTGAGCTGGGGTTACCTGAGGTCAGTGATGATCCAGTGCTGATGTCATCACCAGTGGAGTTGAGAAAGTCATCCAGTGCCTGCTGGTCTGATAGGTTAGTTACTATCATCTGGTCCAGGGCACGCACATCAGCTGCTGTTGGCTCTGCAAACACCCACACACATGCACGCACGCACGCACGCACTTAAGTATTGTATATATACAGTATATATAAGATATACTAGCAGAAATGGAATATAGTATGTATATTTTCCTTAGTGTATAATCTCCTAAAAATAAAAATTGTTGTGTTTTCATTACCTTAGAATGAGCAGTTTATATCTACATACAGTAGCCCAGACAAATAGAAAAGGGAAAAAATCTTAAGAAGTTAAAACAGACAAACCAAACACTCACTTCACATAAGGCCATTCGCATTCTTGCGTTTTTTTCATCAGCCACCACAGTAAAAAGCTTAACTGCAATGAGCAGCGTCAAGTTACAGTGGTTTGTGACATGAAACTGCTCTGACTTGCTTGTTCCTTATTACAAAGGGGGATGAGTACCACTCTACGGTCCTGGCTCCAGAATTGTGGAACAAACTCCCAACTGACACCAGGACAGAGGAAATTGTGCACATTTCCGCACTGAAAACAAGTGAACTGTTCAGACTGAAATCTTGAAAGATGTTTTGGGCTGATAATTAGAGCAAGCCAAAGTAATATGCAATAAATAACAGTGACTTACCTCTGTGCTGTAGGTATCCAGTGGACAGGTATTGCTCCATGTCTTGGTTAAAAGCTTCTTCATAGACTTTCTGTCGTTCTCTCAGTTTCTGCTGCAAGGCCTGCTCCAGCTCTGCCACCTTCTGAGCATGTTCGGAATTCAGTTCAGCTGTAAACAGAAGACACATCATTTTTAGAATACCCTCTGATCTCTGTATACTTTCTCGTCACACAATTTAAAACAGTATTAGTCAGCAGATCTGCTGTTGACATTTCACCTGATCATCATGTTTACTGTCATTTACAACAGACACCAATCCATATTCCAGTCACTTACAGGTATAGGGCATGGAAATGGAATCACACCAACACACTTCAGCAACCAGTCAACCCAACTCTAGTGATCATAACTTCAGGAGAGACTGTGTCACATGATGATGTGTGTGTTGGATAACTTTGTTCCAAACTGAAATAATTGTAAAAACAAATGTCATGTGTTTACTCAGGTTCATTTAGTCTAATGTAACATTTTGTCTATACATCCCGTAACATTCACTGTGACAAATATGCAATAATACAAACATTACAAAAGAGGTAAATACTTTTTGGCAGCACCGCTGTAGGGTGGTAATGTAGTCACTATGTATAGTGATCAAATCACACATGTGCATTGCACACCAGGAATTCTTGATGATAGTAGAATTGCTCACCTTCTAGCATCTCCACTTCCTTCCTGTTGAAAGACAAAACATCAAACAAATTCCAGTTAAATACAAACAACATCCAACAATTTAGAGTTATCATAATTTTATTTCTCAGACTAAAGGCCTTTGCACACTGAGTCGGTTTTTTTCGTCTAAAATTGCTGCATGTCTACAACTAAATACGATTTTTGCGTTGTGTCAATCACGTTAGAATAGATAGAATAGAAAACCTTTATTGTCACTGCACAGAAAAAAAAGGTTAGTGTAAGTGTGTGTTCAGTGTATTGATGGCTTGTGGAAAGAAGCTGTCTCTGAGCCTGTTTGTCCTGGTTCTGAGGGACCTGTAGTGCCTGCCCTCTGGGCAGCAGTACAAACAGGTGTGAAGCATGATAGGTGCTGTCTCTGATGATTCACTCAGCGGGATATATGAATGTCCTTCAGAGAGGGGAGGGGGCAGCCGATGATCTCCTGCGCCGTCTTGACCACTCTCTAGAGCCTCTTCCGGTCTGCCTCAGTGCAGTGGGTGAACCATACTGATATGCAATATGTTAAAATGCTCTCAATGGTTGAGTGGTAGAAGGTCACCAGGAACTTCTCAGTGACGTTATTCTTCCTGAGCACTCTCAGAAAGTGCAGATGCTGCTGTGCCTTCTTGATGACAGCCATGGTGTATGCAGTCCCGGAGAGTTTGGCAGAGATCGTGGTGCCCAGAAAAGTGAAGGTGTGGACCCCATCCACGCAGTCGCCATTGATGTAAAGGGGGGGCGGATCTGCCCTGTGCTTCCTAAAGTCCAGGATGATCTCCTTTGTCTTTGTGGTGTTCAGAGCCAGGTTGTTTGCCGAGCATCATGCAGACAATTTCAGGACCTCATCCCTGTAGGCAGACTCATCTCCTCCTGAGATCAGCCCCACCACTGTCGTGTTGTCAACAAACTTCACTATGGTGTTACTGGTGTGGGCAGGTCTACAGTTGGAGGTGTAGAGGATGTAGAGTAGTGGGTTCAGCACACATCGTTGTGGGGAGCCTGAGTGCGAAAGTTTCGTCCGACATTTCCCCTGACATACAGAAACCTCCTGGCAGAGTGCCCTTTGCAAGCTAACACATTTTTTTTTTTTTGCATGACCACATGCAAAAAAAAGGTTTTGTGGAAGAGATGCCCTTTTTTTCCCACTTGAGCACCTGCCCCCACAAAATGTCCGTGCACGGCACTGCGTGGATCTATATCATTAGACACTGGATAATGATTTGTTATGACCACAGCTCATCAATTCTTTCATGATTCACTTTAGCCCACTGACATACATGGAAAATAAAAAGGATTTAAATAAATCACAACAAACTAAAAAGAGTAAACCATGATGTTTAAATAGCGTCACTTCACATTTTGACCTATTCAGTGAATTTTTTTTTTAAATGAGCCTCAGTGACATAACACATGCAAATAATAAGTGATATGCATCTTGTACCTTTTCTTGTTCTTGTAGACTTCTAGTTGTTTGATTTGATGTTGTTTAAATGTCTGCTGTTCACACTGACAACACAGAGTCTCCAGGTATACCAGTCTGCTCTCCATCTCTTCAAATTCACCTTCCAAATAAGCTGCACAGACAGACAGACAGACCATCATCATGTTCAGATTAAGTTTCACACAATCATCAAAAGAATATGTGCAATACATTATTATTTGTAGAAATGCACTAAATTATTTTAGGATGATGACCACCTGACCAAACAGGACAGAAAATCATTAGTGCTGTTTCATTTCTGAAGCTTTCTGAGAGAGACCATCTGAAACTCACACAAACCTCATGGTGTGACTGGCCAGCTTTGCTGAAGTGAGAAACAAGCCAGGGTTTAACTTCTCTCCAGCTATCTTTTTTAGTCTTGAACTATTTCTTTTTTTTAAAGATATTTTTGGGTGGCTTTTTGCCTTTATTTGCTAGGACAGAGCAGATAACAGCATGAAATGGGGAGAGTGGAGGGATGACATGCAGCAGGGGGTTGGACACAGCAGTTTTACATGGGGTGCCAGCTCTACATACGATATACTTTACTGATCCCCCAGGGAGGAAATTCAAGGAGTGCAAATAGTCAGAGCTGCTGCAACAGGCTGCAGACCTCCAGCGCCAAGTGAACTAGTGTGTGCACGTCTAAACAAAACATTTTTGATTTCCAAAGTGGGTGGTTGAAAAAAATTCTAATCAAGTACACCACAGCTCTGAGCCCCCTGTCTCCGTACTACCCCTTTCACACTGAGGGGTTAACCAGGGTTGAACCCTCCTTGATTTATGTTAGACAAAGATGACCAAATTTTAAATGAATACATTTTGGATTCATCAAATGAGTGAACATAAATTACTGAGATACAAGTGCAGCAGTAACAACACATGGAATGATATCATCCTTCTTTAATCTATCACATGGGACCAAACAAGTACACCCTCTCAGCCCCTTACTCTTTAAACTATTCCTTGGACCCCTGGCCTCCACAATCAGGACAGAGATGGGTCTGAAAGGGTTCTTACTTAGGGGAGAGGAACACCACATGCCCCTGTATGCAGACGATATTTCATTACTGATCAAGGACCTTATATTGTCAAACGTGAATCAGTCAACACACCTTAAATGTCCATATGACAACTTTACCATTCCATGTGTTTTTATTGCTTCTTTTTGATGACACAAACTTTAGGGATGACTGGATCTTCAGGCATTTAAAAATGCTTATGAATTTCAACCAAATTATGTTAACTGCAAAGTCTACTTCCTTACTTGGAGAAGAAAAATTGTGGAGCTTTGTTCCTGTGCGCTCCAGATGCACTTGCTTGATGAGGACTCAATGCACAAATACGCTATTTCTAAATATCCCATTCAAAGAAACTCTCACTCCAGCCTATTCTTTTTGTTCTGAAAATGTTGGCATGTCGACTCCATTCTGTGGACGATAAACAAGGTGCAGACATTCCTCTGTATCACCGGTGAAAAGGAAATACAGAGCAAGCTGGACCAATCAGTGAGTGAGAATACCCTGGCCCACATTTAACAGTTCTGTCTATGGTGGAACCACTAAACAGATCTATCAATCAATCAATTTTATTTATAAAGCCCAATATCACAAATCACAATTTGCCTCACAGGGCTTTACAGCATACGACATCCCTCTGTCCTTTGGACCCTCACAGCGGATAAGGAAAAACTCCCCCCCAAAAAACCCTTTAACGGGGAAAAAAAATGGTAGAAAGCTCAGGAAGAGGAACTGAAGAGGGATCCCTCTTCCAGGATGGACAGACGTGCAATAGATGTCGTACAGAACAGATCAACATAATAAATTAACAGTAATCCTTATGACACAATGAGACAGAGAAAGAGGGAGGGAGAGAGAGAGAGAGGGAGAGAGAGAGACAGACAGAGAGAGAGATGCAGGACAGACGGTAATGACAGTAGCTTACAACAACATTACAACATTAATGAAAGTAATAATATTATAATTAATAATAATATATTAATATCTGATAGTATACATGTGTGACAATAATCATATGTGTATAATAACAGTAGAAGTATGACTAATGACAACAGCAGCAGCAGGAGGCATCTATCCGTCACACTATCCAGGCACCGCTGCAATACGAGTTAACCTAAGAGACAGTGGAGCACAAAGGCTCAGGAGAAAAAGCCGAGTTAGTGACATCCAGAATGGCCGAGTTAGCAAGTTGCAGTAATAGGCCACGAGAGAAAGAAAGAAAGAGAGAGCGAGAGAGAGAGAGAGAGAGAGAGAGAGAGAGAGGGAGAGAGGGAGAGAAGGTGCCCGGTGTATTATAGGGGGTCCTCCGGCAGACTAGGCCTAAATCAGCCTAACTAGGGGATGGTACAAGGCAAGCCTGAGCCAGCCCTAACTACACTGAACAAAAATATAAACGCAACACTTTTGTTTTTGCTCCCATTTTTCCATGAGCTGAACTCAAAGATCTAAAACATTTTCTATACACACAAAAGACCATTTCCCACAAATATTGTTCACAAATCTGTCTAAATCTGTGTTAGTGAGCATTTCTCCTTTGCCGAGATAATCCATCCCACCTCACAGGTGTGGCATATCAAGATGCTGATTAGACAGCATGATTATTGCACAGGTGTGCCTTAGGCTGGCCACAATAAAAGGCCACTCTGAAATGTGCAGTTTTATCACACAGCACAACGCCACAGATGTCGCAAGTTTTGAGGGAGTGTGCAATTGGCATGCTGACTGTAGGAATGTCCACCAGAGCTGTTGCCCATGAACTGAATGTTCATTTCTCTACCATTAGACGTCTCCAAAGGCGTTTCAGACAATTTGGCAGTACATCCAACCAGCCTCACAACCGCAGACCACGTGTAACCACACCAGCCCAGGGCCTCCACATCCAACATGTTCACCTCCAAGATCGTCTGAGACCAGCCACCCGGACAGCTGCTGCAACAATCGGTTTGCATAACCAAAGAATTTCTGCACAAACTGTCAGAAACCGTCTCAGGGAAGCTCATCTGCATGCTCGTCGTCCTCATCGGGGTCTCGACCTGACTGCAGTTCGTCGTCGTAACCGACTTGAGTGGGCAAATGCTCAAATTCGATGGCGTCTGGCACGTTGGAGAGGTGTTCTCTTCACGAATGAATCCCGGTTTTCACTGTTCAGGGCAGATGGCAGACAGTGTGTGTGGCGTCGTGTGGGTGAGCGGTTTGCTGATTTCAACGTTGTGGATCAAGTGTCCCATAGTGGCGGTGGGGTTATCGTATGGGCAGGCGTATGTTATGGACAATGAACACAGGTGCATTTTATTGATGGCATTTTGAATGCACAGAGAAACCGTGACGAGATCCTGAGGCTCACTGTTGTGCCATTCATCCACGACCATCACCTCATGTTGCAGCATGATAATGCACGGCCCCATGTTGCAAGAATCTGTACACAATTCCTGGAAGTTGAAAACATGCCAGTTCTTGCATGGCCAGCATACTCACCGTACATGTCACCCATTGAGCATGTTTGGGATGCTCTGGATCGGCGTATATGACAGCGTGTTCCAGTTCCAATATCCAGTATCCAGCAACTTCGCACAGCCATTTTAGAGGAGTGGACCAACATTCCACAGGCCACAATCAACAACCTGACCAACTCTATGCGAAGGAGATGTGTTGCACTGCGTGAGGCAAATGGTGGTCACACCGGATACTGACTGGTTTTCTGACCCCCCCCAGACCCCCTCAATAAAGCAAAACTGCACATTTCAGAGTGTCCTTTTATTGTGGCCAGCCTAAGGCACACCTGTGCAATAATCATACTGTCTAATCAACATCTTGATATGCCACACCTGTGAGGTGGGATGGATTATCTCGGCAAAGGAGAAGTGCTCACTAACACAGATTTTAGACAGATTTGTGAACAATATTTGAGGAAAATGGTCTTTTGTGTGTAGAGAAAATGTTCCTGATCTACATTTGGAGACTTTAGGGACCACGAGTAACCCTGCGTTCTCTGAGCGCAGAGTTCTGGTGGGATAATATGGCACTATGAGCTCTCTAAGATATGACGGAGCTTGACCATTTAGAGCTTTATAAGTTAACAGTAGGATTTTAAATTCAATTCTGGATTTTACAGGGAGCCAGTGCAGAGAAGCTAAAGCAGGAGAAATATCATCTCGTTTCTTAGTTCCTGTTAGTACACGTGCTGCTGCATTCTGAATTAGCGGGAGAGTTTTTAAGGACTTACTAGAGCTACCAGATAATAGAGAGTTACAGTAATCCAGCCTTGAGGTAACAAAAGCGTGGACCAATTTTTCTGCATCTTTTCGGGTCAGGATAGGCCTAATTTTCGCAATATTACGCAGATGAAAAAATGTAGTCTGTGAGGTTTGTTTTAAATGACAATTAAAAGACAAATCTTGATCAAATGTTACTCCAAAGTTTCTAACGGTAGTGCTAGAGGCCAGAGCAATGCCATCTAGAGAAACTATGTCATCAGATAAAGAGTCTCTGAGTTGTTTGGGGCCAAGAACAATAACTTCAGTTTTGTCTGAATTTAACATCAGGAAATTGGTGCTCATCCAGGTTTTTATGTCTTTAAGGCAGTTATGGAGTTTAGTTAATTGATTACTTTCTTCTGGCTTCATAGATAAATACAACTGTGTATCATCTGCATAACAATGGAAATTTATAGAGTGATTTCTAATGAAGCAAGCATATACAGAGTAAATAGAATTGGTCCGAGCACAGAACCTTGCGGAACTCCAAAACAAACTTTAGTACGTATTAAGGATGACTCATTATGAACGTGAACAAACTGAAAACGATCAGATAAATAAGATTTAAACCAGCTTAGTGCAGAACCTTTTAGGTCAATTAAGTGTTCCAGTCTCTGTAGCAGAATTTGATGGTCAATTGTGTCAAACGCTGCACTAAGATCTAATAAAACAAGTACAGAGCAATCAGAAGGTCATTTGTAATTTTAACTAGTGCTGTCTCAGTGCTATGATGCACTCTAAATCCTGACTGAAATTCCTCAAATAAATTATTATCATGGAGAAAACCACACAGCTGGTCTGCAACTACTTTCTCAAAGATCTTTGAAAGAAAGGGAAGATTAGATATTGGTCTATAGTTGGCTAACACCTCTGGATCCAGGGTGGACTTTTTAGGAGAGGTTTAATTACAGCTACCTTAAAACACTATGGTACATAGCCTGTTAATAAGGATATATTGATCATATCTAACATACAGTACAGGCCAAAAGTTTGGACACACCTTCTCATTCAATGCGTTTTCTTTATTTTCATGACTATTTACATTGTAGATTCTCACTGAAGGCATCAAAACTATGAATGAACACATGTGGAGTTATGTACTTAACAAAAAAAGGTGAAATAACTGAAAACATGTTTTATATTCTAGTTTCTTCAAAATAGCCACCCTTTGCTCTGATTACTGCTTTGCCCACTCTTGGCATTCTCTCGATGAGTTTCAAGAGGTAGTCACCTGAAATGGTTTCCACTTCACAGGTGTGCCTTATCAGGGTTAATTAGTGGAATTTCTTGCTTTATCAATGGGGTTGGGACCATCAGTTGTGTTGTGCAGAAGTCAGGTTAATACACAGCCAACAGCCCTATTGGACAACTGTTAAAATTCATATTATGGCAAGAACCAATCAGCTAACTAAAGAAAAACGAGTGGCCATCATTGCTTTAAGAAATGAAGGTCAGTCAGTCCGGAAAATTGCAAAAACTTTAAATGTGTCCCCAAGTGGAGTCGCAAAAACCATCAAGCGCTACAACGAAACTGGCACACATGAGGACCGACCCAGGAAAGGAAGACCAAGAGTCACCTCTGCTTCTGAGGATAAGTTCATCCGAGTCACCAGCCTCAGAAATCGCAAGTTGACAGCAGCTCAGATCAGAGACCAGATGAATGCCACACAGAGTTCTAGCAGCAGACCTATCTCTAGAACAACTGTTAAGAGGAGACTGCGCGAATCAGGCCTTCATGGTCAAATAACTGCTAGGAAACCACTGCTAAGGAGAGACAACAAGCAGAAGAGATGTGTTTGGGCCAAGAAACACAAGGAATGGACATTAGACCAGTGGAAATCTGTGCTTTGGTCTGATGAGTCCAAATTTGAGATCTTTGGTTCCAACCGCTGTGTCTTTGTGAGACGCAGAAAAGGTGAACGGATGGATTCCACATGCCTGGTTCCCACTGTGAAGCATGGAGGAGGAGGTGTGATGGTGTGGGGGTGTTTTGCTGGTGACACTGTTGGGGATTTCTTCAAAATTGAAGGCACACTGAACCAGCATGGCTACCACAGCATCCTGCAGCAACATGCCATCCCATCCGGTTTGCGTTTAGTTGGACGATCATTTATTTTTCAACAGGACAATGACCCCAAACACACCTCCAGGCTGGGTAAGGGCTATTTGACCAAGAAGGAGAGTGATGGAGTGCTGCGGCAGATGACCTGGCCTCCACAGTCACCGGACCTGAACCCAATGGAGATGGTTTGGGGTGAGCTGGACCGCAGAGTGAAGGCAAAGGGGCCAACAAGTGCTAAACACCTCTGGGAACTCCTTCAAGACTGTTGGAAAACCATTTCAGGTGACTACCTCTTGAAACTCATCGAGAGAATGCCAAGAGTGGGCAAAGCAGTAATCAGAGCAAAGGGTGGCTATTTTGAAGAAACTAGAATATAAAACATGTTTTCAGTTATTTCACCTTTTTTTGTTAAGTACATAACTCCACATGTGTTCATTCATAGTTTTGATGCCTTCAGTGAGAATCTACAATGTAAATAGTCATGAAAATAAAGAAAACGCATTGAATGAGAAGGTGTGTCCAAACTTTTGGCCTGTACTGTATATGAGTGTTAACTAAAGGTAAGACCTCCTTAAGTAGCCTAGTTGGGATGGGGTGTAAGAGACACGATGATTTAGATGATACTTTTGATTTCTTTTTACTCGATTACACATCACTCAGCAAGTTACTATACTAGATGTTTATCAGATAGTGCTCTCGCAAAATTTAAGGAAATGATTATTCTGTCATTAAATTCAATACCAAGTCCTTCAGTATCAGAGGTTTCCCATGCCGACTTTAACCTCTCCCAAATTGATCATCTTGTCGATAGCGCCGTAGGCTCGCTGCGAACAACACTCAACTCTGTAGCTCCTCTTAAAAAGAAGTTAACAAAGCAAAGAAAGTTCGCTCCTTGGTATAACTCTCAAACCCGCAAGTTAAAACAAATATCGCGAAAATTTGAAAGGAATTGGCGATTAACCAAACTGGAAGAATCTCGTTTAATCTGGGCAGACAGTCTCAAAACGTATAAGAGGGGCCTCCGCAATGCCAGAGCAAACTATTACTCAGTATTAATAGAAGAAAACAAGAATAACCTCAGGTTTCTTTTCAGCACTGTAGCCAGGCTGACTGAGAGTCAAAGCTCTATTGAGCCTTGTATTCCTTTAGCCCTTAGCAGTAATGATTTTATGAGCTTTTTTAATGACAAAATTCTAACTATTAGAGGCAAAATTCATGACCTCCTGTCCTCAGATAGTAGGCCTACCTATCTAACCTCAAACACAGCTGTAAGACCTAAATATATTTAGATTGCTTCTCCCCAATTTCTCTTCAAGAATTGACCGCAGTGATTTCTTCATCTAAATCATCAACTTAGACCCCATCCCAACTGGGCTACTTAAGGAGGTCTTACCTTTAGTAACACTCATATATGTTAGATATGATCAATATATCCTTATTAACAAGCTATGTACCACAGTGTTTTAAAGTAGCTGTAATTAAATCTCTACTAAAAAAAGCCCACCCTGGATCCAGAGGTGTTAGCCAACTATAGACCAATATCTGATCTTCCCTTTATGTCAAAGATCCTTGAGAAAGTAGTCGCAGACCAGCTGTGTGATTTTCTCCATGATAATAATTTATTTGAGGAATTTCAGTCAGGATTTAGAGTGCATCATAGCACTGAGACAGCACTAGTTGAAATTACAAATGACCTTCTGACTGCTTCAGACAAAGGCCGCGTTTGACACTACTGACCATCAAATTCTGCTACAGAGACTGGAACACTCAATTGGCCTAAAAGGTTCTGCCCTAAGCTGGTTTAAATCTTATTTATCTGATCGTTTTCAGTTTGTTGACCTTCATAATGAATCATCCTTACGTACTAAAGTTTGTTTTGGAGTTCTGCAAGGTTCTGTGCTCGGACCAATCCTATTTACTCTATATATGCTTCCTTTAGGCAACATCATCAAGCCAGAAGAAAGTAATCAATTAACTAAACTCCATAACTGCCTTAAAGACATAAAAACCTGGATGAGCACCAATTTCCTGATGTTAAATTCAGACAAAACTGAAATTATTGTTCTTGGCCCCAAACAACTCAGAGAGTCTTTATCTGATGACACAGTTTCTCTAGATGGCATTGCTCTGGCCTCTAGCACTACCATAAGAAACTTTGGAGTAACATTTGACCAAGATTTGTCTTTTAATTGTCATTTAAAACAAACCTCACGGACTGCATTTTTTCATCTGCGTAATATTGCGAAAATTAGGCCTATCCTGACCCAAAAAGATGCAGAAAAATTGGTCCATGCTTTTGTTACCTCAAGGCTGGATTACTGTAACTCTCCATTATCAGGTAGCTCTAGTAAGTCCTTAAAAACTCTCCAGCTAATTCAGAATGCAGCAGCACGTGTACTAACAGGAACTAAGAAACGAGATCATATTTCTCCTGTTTTAGCTTCTCTGCACTGGCTCCCTGTAAAATCCAGAATTGAATTTAAAATCCTTCTGTTAACTTATAAAGCTCTAAATGGTCAAGCTCTGTCATATCTTAGAGAGCTCATAGTGCCATATTATCCCACCAGAACACTGCGCTCGGAGAATACAGGGTTACTCGTGGTCCCTAAAGTCTCCAAAAGTAGATCAGGAGCCAGAGCCTTCAGCTGTCAGGCTCCTCTCCTGTGGAATCATCTTCCTGTTGCGGTCCGGGAGGCAGACACCGTCTCCACATTTAAGACTAGACTTAGGACTTTCCTCTTTGATAAAGCTTATAGTTAGGGCTGGCTCAGGCTTGCCCTGTACCAGCCCGTAGTTAGGCTGATTTAGGCCTAGTCTGCCGGAGGACCCCCCTATAATACACCGGGCACCTTCTCTCTTTCTCTCTCTCGTATCCTATTACTGCATCTTGCTAACTCGGCCATTCTGGATGTCACTAACTGGGCTTCTTCTCCTGAGCCTTTGTGCTCCACTGTCTCTCAGGTTAACTCATATCGCAGCGGTGCCTAGATAGCGTGACGTGTGCGGTTGTGCTGCTGCCGTGGTCCTGCCAGATGCCTCCTGCTGCTGCTGCTGCTGCCATCATTAGTCATTAGTCATACTTCTACTGTTATTATACACATATGGTTATTATCACACATGTATACTGCCAGATACTAATATATACTTTCAACATATTGTACCACAGTAGCCAGAACTATAACGATAATATTATTACTTTCATTAATGTTGTTGTAAGCTACTGTCATTACCATCTGTCCTGCATGTCTGTCTGTCTGTCTGTCCTGCATGTCTGTCCGTCCGTCCATCCGTCCGTCCCTCTCTCTCTCTCTCTCTCTCTCTCTCATTGTGTCATACGGATTACTGTTAATTTATTATGCTGATCTGTTCTGTACGACATCTATTGCACGTCTGTCCGTCCTGGAAGAGGGATCCCTCCTCAGTTGCTCTTCCTGAGGTTTCTACCATTTTTTTCCCCCCGTTAAAGGGTTTTTTTGGGGGGACTTTTTCCTTATCCGCTGTGAGGGTCCAAAGGACAGAGGGATATTGTATGCTGTAAAGCCCTGTGAGGCAAATTGTGATTTGTGATATTGGATTTTATAAATAAAATTGACTGAATTGATTGATTGGACAGCCAGCGATTAAATGATGACATACGACTAAACATGTCATCAGTGGTCAGATTTGGGAGGGGTCCACAGAAAACTACGGAGTCCGACATCGTTTTTGCATATTCACACACCAAGGCAGTATTAATTTTAGTGACCTCCGGCTGGCGTAACCGGGTGTCATTGCCGCCGACGTGAATAACAATCTTACTGAATCTACGTTTAGCTTTAGCCAGCAGTTTTAAATTAGATTCAATGTCGCCCGCTCTGGCCCCAGGGATACATTTGACTATGGCCGCTGGTGTTGCTAACTTCACGTTCCTCAGAATAGAGCTGCAAATAACCAGAGTTTTATCCTCAGCGGGTGTGTTGCTGAGTGGGGAAAAGCGGTTGGAAACGTGAACAGGCTGGTGATGAGCCGTGGGCTTCGGCTTGAAGCTGTGCCTCTGGCGAACAGTTACCCAACCTCCCGGCTGAACGGGTGTTACCGGAGGGCGGCTAGCGGAGGCTATGCTATGTGGTTCTGTACCGGCTACAGGGGGCTGGCTAACTGCCACAGCTACTGAATGGTTTTCGAAGCCGCGCTTCTAATACACTAAGCCTCACCTCCAACGCAGCAAATAAGCTATACTTGTTACAATTACCACTGTCGCTAAAGGAGGCAGAGGCATAGCTAAGCATCTGGCACATTTGGTCCAGTTTTCTAGGGTCTAGGTACATGTCTGTACATGTCCATTGTTTAAAAAGGTACTATACTAAAAGTTTTCTATGGAAACAGAGCTTTAGAAAATAAAGTTTAATTCTGTTTCAAGTTTAATTAATTAATTAATTAAATTCAGTGTAAAAAATTAAAATGGATGAGCTGATGATTCGGCTTTGTAGAAGCCAGTTTTATGTTGGTAAAAAAGTGGTTCCAGAGTATTTCAACTGAAGTTAAATCTGTTCGCCAATTGTTCTGGATCACAAGAAGTTTATATGATGACTCAAGAAGAAATTTATACAAGGAGCTAAACCACCGGTTGTATACTGCTTTACTATAATGGTGTGAAAGGACAATGTATCAAGTTTTCTGTCCCACAGTACTCCATAAGCTTTCATTGCAGATCTCAGTCTCAGATCTGGTGCCACACAGACACCTGCAGCTCAACACCTCAAAGACTAAAGAACTGGTCATTGACTTTGGGAGGGACAGACCCAGACCCAGACCAGTTCTGTTAGGAGCAGAGGAGCAACACTAAGCAGATTTACAGGAAGGCTCAGAGCAGGATGTACTTCCTGAGGAGGCTACGATCCTTCAACATCTGCAGGAAGCTCCTGTGGATGTTCTACCAGTTCGTGGTCGCCAGCGTCCTTTCTTACGCTGTGGTGTGCTGGGGCAGGAGCACATGAAAGGCAGAACTTTCCAGGTTGGAAAAGCTGGTCAGACGGGCCGGCTCGGTGGTCGGCATGAAGCTGGACCCCCTGGTGACAGTGGCGGAGAGGAGAACTCTTAACAAACTGCGGGGCATCTTGGACAATGCCAACCATCCTCTGCACACTGTCATCAGCAGCCGGAGGAGCCGGTTCAGCGACAGGCTGCTCCTTCCAAAGAGCCGGACAAATAGACTGAAAAACTCCTTTGAACAGATGTACAATAACCATGTACAATACATGTGCAATAATAACACAACCATACAAATACTGTGTTCTATTTATACTGTGAATACTGAATACTATGTACAGTTTATATACAGTACAGGCCAAAAGTTTGGACACACCTTCTCATTCAATGCGTTTTCTTTATTTTCATGACTATTTACATTGTAGATTCTCACTGAAGGCATCAAAACTATGAATGAACACATGTGGAGTTATGTACTTAACAAAAAAAGGTGAAATAACTGAAAACATGTTTTATATTCTAGTTTCTTCAAAATAGCCACCCTTTGCTCTGATTACTGCTTTGCACACTCTTGGCATTCTCTCCATGAGCTTCAAGAGGTAGTCACCTGAAATGGTTTTCCAACAGTCTTGAAGGAGTTCCCAGAGGTGTTTAGCACTTGTTGGCCCCTTTGCCTTCACTCTGCGGTCCAGCTCACCCCAAACCATCTCGACTGGGTTCAGGTCTGGTGACTGTGGAGGCCAGGTCATCTGCCGCAGCACTCCATCACTCTCCTTCTTGGTCAAATAGCCCTTACACAGCCTGGAGGTGTGTTTGGGGTCATTGTCCTGTTGAAAAATAAATGATCGTCCAACTAAACGCAAACCGGATGGGATGGCATGTCGCTGCAGGATGCTGTGGTAGCCATGCTGGTTCAGTGTGCCTTCAATTTTGAATAAATCCCCAACAGTGTCACCAGCAAAACACCCCCACACCATCACACCTCCTCCTCCATGCTTCACAGTGGGAACCAGGCATGTGGAATCCATGCTCACCTTTTCTGCGCCTCACAAAGACACGGCGGTTGGAACCAAAGATCTCAAATTTGGACTCATCAGACCAAAGCACAGATTTCCACTGGTCTAATGTCCATTCCTTGTGTTTCTTGGCCCAAACAAATCTCTTCTGCTTGTTGCCTCTCCTAGCAGTGGTTTCCTAGCAGCTATTTGACCATGAAGGCCTGATTCGCGCAGTCTCCTCTTAACAGTTGTTCTAGAGATGGGTCTGCTGCTAGAACTCTGTGTGGCATTCATCTGGTCTCTGATCTGAGCTGCTGTCAACTTGCCATTTCTGAGGCTGGTGACTCGGATGAACTTATCCTCAGAAGCAGAGGTGACTCTTGGTCTTCCTTTCCTGGGTCGGTCCTCATGTGTGCCAGTTTTGTTGTAGCGCTTGATGGTTTTTGCGACTTGGGGACACATTTAAAGTTTTTGCAATTTTCCGGACTGACTGACCTTCATTTCTTAAAGTAATGATGGCCACTGGTTTTTCTTTAGTTAGCTGATTGGTTCTTGCCATAATATGAATTTTAACAGTTGTCCAATAGGGCTGTTGGCTGTGTATTAACCTGACTTCTGCACAACACAACTGATGGTCCCAACCCCATTGATAAAGCAAGAAATTCCACTAATTAACCCTGATAAGGCACACCTGTGAAGTGGAAACCATTTCAGGTGACTACCTCTTGAAGCTCATGGAGAGAATGCCAAGAGTGTGCAAAGCAGTAATCAGAGCAAAGGGTGGCTATTTTGAAGAAACTAGAATATAAAACATGTTTTCAGTTATTTCACCTTTTTTTGTTAAGTACATAACTCCACATGTGTTCATTCATAGTTTTGATGCCTTCAGTGAGAATCTACAATGTAAATAGTCATGAAAATAAAGAAAACGCATTGAATGAGAAGGTGTGTCCAAACTTTTGGCCTGTACTGTATATTATATGTTTTTATGAATCGCTAGAGTTGCTTGTCATCATCATCTGGGTCATTTATACTGACCTACTAACCTCTGACCTGGATGATGTCATCCAGGTGCGCGCACCGCCGCACACCTGGCCGCAGCACGGCTTTGTTTACAACTGGAATTTGCTACCGTTAGTTTTTTTTAAACATGGCTGAATATTTGTCAGATTTTGAGGTTGTGGACGACGACTTTGAATATGATGGACGTCCTTACCGTTTTGAGCCAGACTATACGGATGAGGAGCTCTTTGAAAGGAGGATGCGGAGGCAGAAAGAAGAACAGCTGG
Source organism: Epinephelus fuscoguttatus (assembly GCF_011397635.1). Lineage (NCBI taxonomy): Eukaryota > Metazoa > Chordata > Actinopteri > Perciformes > Serranidae > Epinephelus > Epinephelus fuscoguttatus. Next base: position 44,545,977 of record NC_064759.1, on the reverse strand, counting down.
CCAGAGAACAACAAGCCGCTGCATGTCTGAGAATAGATGCTAACTGGTGGTGATTCTTGTGGACAATGTTCCACTATGCCAACAGAGGAGGAATGCCTTTGTTGCTCCGAGTGAGATTAGAGGCCAGGAGATACACGTCTGGATGTCTCCAGAAATGACTGTCTCACAACTACAGAAGATTTCACTTCTATGATCAACCGGGCTGTTTTTTTCGTGTCCTGAAAGTAAACTGGAACACCCAGCCAAAGCATGCAGGACCGAACGGGCAACTTTCGATTGAGTAAGCAGCCTACACACATGCATAAATTGTTTATTTTCCTTGAATTTGTTTGCTTGATAAGTAAATAACTGAGAATTTACATTTCTTTAGTTTCTTCTCATCACTTGTGTAGAACGACCCGCACACTGCACAAAAAGCAGAGGCACTTCTTATGCAAAACGTGAATTTATGATTACATAGTGCTCAGTGACAAAAAGTGAGAAACAGAAAGGTGAACATTTCAGTGGTAAAGAGGACTGTCTTTACGAATTGCCTCTGTTTTTTTTTTTTTTTTTTTCCAGAGGTTAGTAGATCAGTATAAATGACCCGGATGATGATGACAAGCAACTCTAGCAATTCATAAAAACATATTGGTGAAATGAATGAGTTTTGCAGCAGATAATGTGTTATTTAGAGCCTCACTGTCGGTGCCGATCAATTCCCACCATATGGATGTACACGGCTCTCGCGGATCTTCCGAAGGACTCCAAATGACACCAAACTTATCTGGGTGAGTAAACAACCGTATTTAATGCCAGAAATAAGGTCCAGGTTGTAAAAAACGGAACTTCCCCTTTAATAGCTAGATAAGAATGATCTAAAACAGAGACATAAAATGCATCAAAACTAAAACCTATAACTAAAATAGCAAAAGAACGTAAAACAGGAAGGGTAAGTGCATTTTTAAAAAAAAAAAAACAAAAACAAAAAACAAATACATAAATCGTTTAAAAGCCTGATAAAAGGAATTTAAAATAGATGAAGAAATCAGTTAAAAGCCTGATTAAAAAGATGAGTCTTGAGCCTCTTTTTAAAAACATCAACAGTCTCTGGCAGGCTGTTCCACAAACGGGGGCCATAATAACTAAATGCCACCTCCCCGTGTGTTTTAGTCCTAACTTGTGGTATGGTTAAAAGGCCTGTGCCGGAGGACCTCAGTGTCCGCAAGGGTTGATATGGTAAAAGCAGGTCAGATAAATAAGAAGGTCCAAGACCGTTAAGACATTTAAAAACTAATAAAAGAACCTTAAAATCAATCCTGAAACACATGGGGAGCCAATGCAGCGAGTTTAAAACTGGTGTAATGTGCTCCTGCCCTCTGGTCCTTGTCAGCACTTGTGCAGCTGAATTCTGTAATAATTGTAGATTTGAGATATTCTTTTTGGGAAGACCAGAGAGCAGGGCATTACAATAATCTAACCTACAGGAGATAAAAGCATGCATCAGCACCTCTGTGCTGGCCTGAGAGAGAAATGGGCGGACTCTGGCTATATTCTTAAGGTGGTAGAAACCTACCTTTGTTATGTTTTTAATATGTGGAATAAAACAGAGCTCAGAGTCAAAAATCACACCCAGACTTTTTACAGATCGTGTTGGTTTAAAATCCTGTAGTTCTGGTAAAAGTTTCTCTCTCTGGCTTTCAGGACCAATGACTAAAACCTCTGTTTTGTCCTGGTTGAGCTGTAGGAAATTCGCTGCCATCCATGACTTTATGGCTAAAATGCAGTTAAAAAGGGCATCAATTGGCCCTGTGTCATCAGGAGACACGGCGATGTACAGTTGCGTATCATCAGCATAACTATGAAAGCTGATGCTGTGCCTCCTGATGATGTCCCCAAGGGGAAGCATGTAGATATTAAAAAGAGTTGGACCTAAAATTGACCCCTGGGGGACCCCACACTTTATATCATGGGTTCCTGAGGAACATGCATCCATACTTACAAAGAAGTGTCGATCAGTAAGGTAAGAGATGAACCAGTTAAAAACAGTACCAGAGAGGCCGACCAGGTGCCTCAGTCTATTTAATAAAATGTGATGGTCTACTGTATCGAAGGCAGCGGTTAGATCCAGTAAAACCAAGACTGTGAGTTTATAGTTATCTAAATTGCACCTGATGTCATTTAAAATCTTTAAAAGGGCTGTCTTGGTACTGTGGTTGATCCTAAAACCAGACTGATACTTCTCTATAGTGTTATTTGTATCTAAAAAATCATTTACTTGGGTAAAAACCAGTTTTTCTAAAATTTTGCTTAAAAATGGTAAGTTGGATACAGGCTGATAATTATTAAAAATGTTGGGGTCTAAATTGCTCTTCTTCAGAAGGGGCTTCACCACCGCTGTTTTCAAGGAGGTTGGGAAGACACCTGTCTGAAGAGAGCAATTCACCATGTACAGTAGCTGTTCCTCAAAGAATCCATAAAACGTTTTAAAAAACGGTGTGGGAATTCGGTCTAAAAGGCAGGTTGTGGGCTTTACTTGGGAGAAAACTCGACCAAGTGTCCTCGCATCAACCAGGGCAAAACTCTCCAGTGTGTCCTCAGGTAAAAGCAATGATCCAGGTGTGTCGACAGTTAAAATCTGTTGAGATAAAAGCCTGGATCTGATGTCATTGGTTTTACTTCTGAAGTGGTCTGCAAAGTCCTCACAAAGGGCATTGGTTTTTGTCTTAGGCGATCTGTTAAAATTACTGTTTGTTAAAATATCAGTTGTGGAGAAGAGGAATTTGGGATTGTTTTTATTGTCAGAGATTAGTTTTTTGAAGTGGGAAATTCTTGCCTGTTTGACTGCATTATTGTGGGTTTTGAGATGTTGATATAATAGTTTGTAGTGGACTGGAGTGTTCTGTACGACATCTATTGCACGTCTGTCCGTCCTGGAAGAGGGATCCCTCCTCAGTTGCTCTTCCTGAGGTTTCTACCGTTTTTTTTCCCCGTTAAAGGGTTTTTTTTGGGGAGTTTTTCCTTATCCGCTGTGAGGGTCTTAAGGACAGAGGGATGTCGTATGCTGTAAAGCCCTGTGAGGCAAATTGTGATTTGTGATATTGGGCTTTATAAATAAAATTGATTGATTGATTGATTGATTGATTGATAGTTAGTTTTGATTTTTCTCCATCTCCTTTCAGCACTCCTGCAGTATCTTTTCAGTTGTTTGATTTCCTGATTTCTCCACGGGGGTGTAGGTTTTGTTCTAATTGTTTTGATTAAAAGTGGAGCCACTGAGTCCAGTGTTGACTTGAGTTTGTTGTTAAAATTGTCCACAATAAAATCACAGGGTGCTGGTAAAATCTCTGCAGGAGTGCTCTGTAAAATCTGGATAAAATTTGCAGCCACTTCAGAAGTTAGGTAGCGTTTCCTCACTGTTCTCACCGGGGCCTCCTGTTGGTTTAAACTGGTGATGTTAAAAAACACACAAAAGTGGTCGGACACAGCCAGATCCACAACAGAGGACACACTCATGGACAGGCCACAGGGTTATGACCAGGTCCAGGGTGCACCCTCTGCTGTGGGTCGGCTGCGTGATATGTTGTTTAAAATCCAAACAGTTTAAGAGGTTTAAAAATTCTCTGGATACTGGGTCCGAGGTGTTGTCAATGTGTAGATTAAAATCACCAGTTATTAAAATCCTATTGTAGGTGGAGTGAATGACTGATAATAGTTCAGAGAATTCACTGATAAAAGAAGGGGAGTACTGCGGTGGTCAGTAAACCGTTATGCAAAGGATAGGAGGGCTGCTAAAAACAAAGGCATGATGCTCAAATGATGTGTAACTGTGAAACTTCATTTGAGGACATTATAGTTTTTGCTACTGATGCAGTTCCGCCTCCTCTTTTACCCCCCCAATAGAATATAAAAAGTTAAAATTTGGTGGGGGAAGCCTCGGTGAGAACAACAGGGGTGTCAGTGCCAAGCCATGTCTCTGTAAGGAGAATACTGTCTAGGTTACTGTCTAAAATTAAATCATTTATGATAAAAAATTTGTTTAAAAGGGAGCGTACGTTCAGCACTGCCATTTAAATGTTTTTGCTGAACATGCGCTCATCATGACGTTTCAAAGGGATGTTAAAAACATGGTTAGATCTAAAAACATTCCTGGGTTTCAACTTTCTAAGTGTAATGATGGTATTTATGTGTGAATGTCCTGTGTTTCTGGTTGCAGAGAAGGTGCTACTGAGGTAGAAGTGTGTGTGGTGCAACGTGTAGTGGAGGAGGGTGGAGGTGGGTGAGGGATGGAGGCTCTGCGTGTGTGTGTCAGGAGGTGACTGTGGTGCAGGATCAGACGGTCAGGTCAATGTTATCTGATAAAAGCCGTGATCCCTCCTGGTTTGGGTGGAGGCCGTCCCGTTTAAAAAGCAACCTCACTGACACGGGCACCAGGGTGGAAGAAGGTGCGGCCATTGTGCACTTCCACGTGCCTGACCATGGAGGTCCCGATCACCAGCACAGAGGGGGTGCGCTGCTCCCGAGTGCGCGCCTCCGACTGCCTGGAGGTACGGCGGTAACGGGATGGAGCCTGAGGTGTGTGGCGCCGGGCCGCGGTTTCTCCTGACCGGGATGGAGGGGAGGGGACCGGGATGGAGAGTAGGTATGCACCAAATATTCAGTAACCTAATATATTTGGCCGAATATTGCAAAAAAAAACACACATTCGGTATTCGGTGGAATAAGTGAAAAGCACGACCGAATAATAGCGGCATGTTTTGATAACGCAATCAAACAGCGTGAGGTGACGGACGAAGTAAAATGTCGGCAGTGTGGCAATATTTTACTCTATCTGTCACCGCACACGCATTTGCAACTAAAAATAGTTTAGTGCGGGCAAAATAAATCATTCAGCACGCTGTGTGAGTACAGATTTTAACCAGCAGCAGAAACAAAACTGCGAATCCCGCCGGTTGTGGGTTGAACGGGGGTCACAGACACGGACAGGAATACGTATTCCTGTCAAATACAGCGGCGCATGATAACAGCTTACCAGCGACGGAAAAGTCCGGCTCCAGGTGAATAACTTGTTGTCATGACTGCCCAAAAGTACCTGAACAGCCGAGCCGTGGAGGCACACAGTATGTGGCGTATCAGAGGAGAAACGAGCCGTTCACATTTCCTTCTTTGTGGCAGGTAACGGCCCACAAACCTCATTGCACTTTAGGGACTGTTCTTTACTTATGAAGAGACTTGTCAGGGGAGGAGGGTGGCTGGTTGAGTTTTATTTCATTTATTTATTTTATTTTGATCCCCCCTATGTTAATCGCTTATTATTTTTGAAGTATGAATAAGTCAATAAGTAATTTATTCCACTGAAATATCATTGATGTATTATAGAAAAGTGATTTATCTTTTTATAAATGACAAAAGGCACATCTGCCTCATTTTTGCTGTGGTATCGTGATACTACTCAGAACCATGATACTTTCACTGGTATCGTACCGTGGGTCCCAGTTTTGGTACCGTGACAACACTAATCTGGAGGGGGTTCATCTGCAAAATCTAATGAAAAACTAAAAAATGGCATTCGGTATTCGGTGCTAAGAATTCGGCCAAGTGTTTAATGTTATTCGGCTTCGGCCAAAAATGTTCATTTCGGTGCATCCCTAATGGAGGGGAGCGGACGATGACTCCTGGACTGGTGAGAGCCACGGCCAGCTGGACGCACAGGTTCCGCAGGCGAGTCAGACGAAGCATCCGCGGGAGGGAAGTCCTGCAGGCTTAGGATGTCATACCTGTTATCCAGCAGCAGCTCCGGAGGCGGAGATGGACGAGCCCCAGAGCCCCAGGCCACCACAGACCAGGGCTCCCTCGGCTTGAGCGGAGTTGAGCTCACCGGTGCTCCTGCCCCATCAGCCCTGATGAAGCGCTCCACGGAGTAAAGGCAGGAGGTGGAGGTTGCCGATATTTTGGGCTTGGCTCCCTGGCGGTGCCAGTGGGACTCGGCTAGTGCTGGTGTCGGAGTTCCGGTGGTGATGGAGCCGGTCCACAGCAGGGTGGTGTTGTTCGTGGCCGTCATGCTCCAGTCACCGGCGCCGGATGCTGTCAGGTGAGCAATATGTTTTGCCTGGGTCGTGGCAACGGTGGAGAAATCCAGGAGGATCTTGTCCCTCTCCTTGAGGTCGGCCTGCAGTCCGGAGATGCTCTCCCTCAGTTTTGACAGTGTTGGGAAGCAGGACTCACCCACCGCCAACATACCTGCGGCCTGTGCTGGAGATCCGTCCCCTGGGACACAGTAGGGACTTTAAGCAGTGGCGGATTTTGCCATGGCTACGGCTCCTGGAAATAAATCTCTCCTGGCGCTGGTACCGTAGCCGTCAAATCCACAGTAGTCATTAAGCAGGTTGCTGCAGTAGCTGTCAGGTCGGAACAACTGATCGCGCACCACGTGACAGGGGTGAGGGTAAAAACACAGCTCAAGTGAGCTATCTCAGTTCGGTCAAAGTGTCTTTCAAAAGGGCCAGAGAGGAGTTGCTCTATGCATTAGATGACAAGTTAATATCAGAGGAAGAGTTTCTGTTATTATATGACGTGAACAAATCTAAGAACTTAGATTTACCATATCAACACTATATGCGCGTTTTCACCTGGATGAAATGGAGGAGGATGAATGTCTGGCAGAGTTCAGAGTGAGAAAGTGCGACCTTCCAGTGTTGGCAGATGTGCACAGGATTCCAGACAAGTTCATCTGTGATCAGAGAAGTTTCGTGGGAGGGATGGAGGGCTTATGTATGCTCCTAAAGAGACTGGCATGAAGGAATGGAATAAAGACTAATGTACACAGTATTTATAGGGTATACTGAGAAATTATATACCGTATGCAATGCAAGGATGAGGGGAGAATATAGCCTATAGCAGAAAGTAATTCACTATGGTTTTTAGACAGTGAAATATACATAGTATCCTGCGTCTGTGGGAAAGGATCGCTGAAACATGTAATATATAGTGTGTCACTATCCATTGTAGAACACGTTTCATTTCAGAAATACAATGAAAACCATTTAACCACGCGTTGTAGCAACTCCTTGAGATGCTTTGTTTTCTCGTAGTGAGTCAGCAGGCTACGGCAGGCAACACCGGCACTACAGCTTAAGTCTCGATCAGCGGAGCGCAGATCTATTTCCGGGAGCCCTAGCCGTGGCAAAATCTGCCGCTGCTTAAAGTCCCTAGTGTCAACACACGGAGGTGAGTTAAAATTTACCCGCAGTCGTGGGGCGGAATGTCCTGCTGCTCCTGCTCCCGCCACCGCCGCCGCCACCCCCCCAGTCTCATCCACTGGCAGCTAGCAGGCATTTCTTTTTCCTTTAAATTATTATTATTTGGTTGGCTGGTAAAATATTTGCCTGGCTGGTAAAAAATTTCACTTCCCAGCCACCCTGGCTGGTCAGTGAAAAAGTTAGTTTTGGACCCTGAATATGAGGTTGAAGTTCTGCTTATATATATAAAAGGTCATCAGCGAAGGATGACACCTTGTGGTGAAGTACTGTTAAATGAGACTGAATGAATTTTCGAAGACTGACAAATAGCTTGAATCAGAGGTTCTTGTAGCGGCTAAGCCTAACACTGAAAGCCACTAAGGGGCTGCATAGACAGGCTAAAAAGTGGATTGGCAAAGTGAGAAGCTTAATCGACTCGCTTGCTACCGTACGACTATAGCTTGTGTCTAATGAAACGAACAGCGTCTGATTACACGTCTTCATTGGATGCTTTCTTTATTTCTCACCGTCTCCAGGATCTTCAATAACGTGCAAGAATCCATTAAGTGCAGATAAAGTCCATATTTATTTCACCAAACAAACAAGAAAACGTGACAGAGCGGAGCAGTCGAAAAACTGTGTGCTCCTCCATCTAGCAACACCTGACACCTGTCAAAAAGTTCCTACCTATGTAGGAAGTTACACCTAACACAATGAGGACCCCTGCTGGCTCAATTTGGTGCTTACATACAATCACATAGAAATGGCTCCTACAGTTCTAATGAAATAATGAATAATTTAGGAGAGAGAGGGCAACCCTGGCGAGTAGAACACTGAATAGGAAACTGAAAAGAACAAAGATGACCTGTGGAAACCATGGCAGAGGGATTGGCATATAGTGTTTTAATCATATTAATGAAATTAGAATCTAGTCCCATATGTTCCAATACTGTCGAAAGATATTTCCATTCCAATTCATCTAAAGCTTTTTCTGCATCTAAAGAAAGAATAGAGCAAGAGGAGGAAATATCTTTGGCAGTGTCAATAATATGTAGCAGTCTGCGGATGTTGTCTAATGCTAACCGGGATTCAACAAAGCCTGTTTGATTACTGTGAATGAGAGTTGTCATTAAATAGTCTAGTCTGTTGGAAAGCACTTTAGCATAAAGTTAAATATCAGATGTAACCAATGATAAAGGACAGTAGTTGAACAAAGAGAGGATCTCTGCCTTTCTTTAGTAATAGAGATATAATTGCAGAATTTGTATTCTTAAATAAATAAGGACCGAGTGTATCCCAAAATGTTAAATAAAATTCTGGTGGGACACCATCCAATCCAGGAGATTTACCTTTCTTTATGTCTTTAAGAGCATTTTCTGTTTCATCCAGAGTTAATTGTGAACCCAAGTCTACAGCATCATCTTCAGAAAAATAAGGTAAAGAAATGTTACTGAGGAATTCTTTACAGTTCTCCTTGTTGAAAGAAAGGTGAGAGGAGTACAGGTTCCTATAAAACAAGCTAAATACATTATTTATTTGGTAAGGGTCTGTCAATATTTCATTTGTACTAGATCTGAGAGACACTATCTGTAAATTGCTCATTATTACGCAATTTGAGCGCAAGAAGGTGGCTTGGTCTCGAACCATTAAAGTAATAACTGTGCCTTGTTCTGTGCATCATGAACTCAGCCCTGTGCCTTAATAAAGCACAAAGTTCTGTTTTCATTCATTCGAGCTCCTGAGCAGTAAAGTCTAAGAACTGTTGTTGTTGCTTGTGCTCTAAAAGAGCTAGTTTATCCTCCAGTTGAGGGATCTTTGCAAATTTAAATGTATTAAGGTAGGAGGAAAATGAGGTGGAAAATCTTTTAATAAACCCTTTAATCGCATACCAAAGGATACGAGGGTCCTCTACTGAGCCATCATTTATATTTAGAAAGTCCTCAGGTTTGGAGCAAAATTCATTACAAAAATCAGAATTGCTGAGCAAAGTATTATTGAACTGCCAGCACTTCATCTTTTTATATTATTATCAATAAGACAATGGCTGAAGACAACAGAATGATCTGAAATTGTGGCAGGCCAAATTTCTGTCTTAGAAAAATTGAGATATAAAGATTTAGAGGCTATCCTAGAGTATGTCTTGTGCCCGTTTGGGAAAAAAAAGTGTATTTTTTAATGGTTGGATTAAGAGCATGCTATATGTCTATCAGACCTGACCAGATATAATTTTTTTAATGCAAGGGATGCTTGTTTTTGTGAACCAACTTCTCGCATGGAAGAACGATCTATAGACAAGTTAACAACTGCATTCATGTCTGCACCGATAATAAATTCATATTCAGTTAGTTCGAGCATTATTTTCACTTAGTTGTGGAAAAAAAGATGATCAAAAATAGATGGAGCATATAGAGACAAAAGCAATCTTATTTCCGGATATCACTATTTTAAGGATGGATACCCTGCCATCCATAGTCCCCACTGAGCCCAAAATATTAAAAGAAAATTTTCTTCTAAGCACTATTAAAGAACCTTTACTTTTAGAGTCTGCTTGTGATGATACAGCCACATAATAATGCCTATTTGCAAATTTAGATATAGTGGAAGATGCTTCTTGTATGAATGCAACATCAATGTGTTTCCTATGGAGATGCAACTCGCAACTAGGTCCAACTGAGTCAAAAGTAACTGTATTGTTCAAAAATGAAAGTAAGTCCCTATCCCAAATCCCTCACCACTGGGCCCCCACCCCACATGCCCATCTCAGTAGAAACCATATAATATGTTTCTGGATGAACATGTCACCTATCATAATAGGCCAGAGAAAAAACAAGAAAGAATTATAGCTGCTGCGCAGCGATGGGTCGGGTCCGGGCATTGTTAGGCAATTGTGAGCAACAAGCAGAAGAATTGGAAGACATTGAGGAATTTAGCAAGACAATCTGCCTTTTGCATCAGCTGAGGCTTGAACTCATAACCTCTGGGACTAAGAATCAATTTCTATCTCACTGAGCTAATTAGTCAGTGACAGTTCATGTGTAGCTTCACAAATTGACTAAGCAGGACATGCAGGTTTAGCAGCCGTCCATGCATGGAATTTATTTTAACAATGATTGATTTGCTTCATAAGTGAAAAACTGATGTTTAACTAGTTGAACTATGTGCAAAGTGAGAAGCTTCAGATGGCTTCCCACTGAAGTACTGACACTGGATCTTTGTGCAAAGTTTGGTTTATTTTCAAGCATGAGAAGGCAGATTTTCTAGCAAAAAAAGACTTGAAGATGCTGCACAGTGATCAGTCACGCTCAGGCAATTTTAAGCAATAAGCTGGAGCACAAGAAGATGTTTACTTTACAATGTAGATTCTGCACCAGTTGAGGCTCGAATCTGCAACCTCTGGAACCTAAGACGGTCATCTACCACTCTGAGCTAATTGGCAAGTAGCAACTCCACAGTGGCTTCACAAATTGAGTAAGCCATTCACTGTTGTGTAAGAAAGCAGCCATCCGTACATGGAAAGACAGATTTGAAACCACTGTAAAAAAATCAGTTATTAAGACAAAAATCTGAAAATACACATATTGCATCTTGACAGCATGGAGATGTTGGTAATTTGTTTGTAACAATGATTGATTTGCTCCATAAGTGAAAAGCTGATGTTTAAAATTGCCATTTTTACATTGACTCCAATTGTTCACATTAGAGCAAAATTCAAAATGCTGTCAAAAATTCAGTTTTTGAGATAAAATTCTGAAATTTGCCACATATCATCTACCATGACTCTAGAATTTTGTCATTTTTTCATGAACATTGAAGATTTATTTAGTAAGAATTTGCATGTATATGTTTACAGTACCGTTTACAGTCAAACATTTTGATGCACTGTAGGCTCAATTTTTGATAAATCAAAAATCCGAGAAACAGTTTTTGTAGGACAGTCTGACAATGCTCTGTAGCAAGTTTGGTGTCAATTGAGCAAAAATTGTGGGAGGAGATAGGTTTAAGAAGTTTTACAGTTTTTGGAAAAAAAAAACAGACTGATGAACTTCATAATTTTTAATAGGTTTAAGTGTACAAAAGTTTCTTCAGTATTGGGGCTACAGTTTGATGAAAGTTGTAAAGCTGTAGCACGTATGGTTGATTTGTTATGAATTTTCAAAGTTTTGAACTTCAGATGCTTGCTGTAGCGCCACAATCAGGACTATTGGCTTGAGTTTACAGCTGAGGATATCTGGCATGAGACTGGACCTTTGTGCAAAGTTTAGTGAGTTTTCACCCATGGGAAGTATGATTTCCTCGGAAGAAGAAGAAGAAGAAGAAGAAGAAGAAGAACTAGGATTACAATAGTGTCCAGGCAGCTTAGCTGCCCGGACCCTAATAAACAAAACACAGGATGGTTACGTCCTTCCTACGGAGCTTGTAAGCTGGAGCTACTAACCTCCGCGCTTCCTTATCATCTCATGAGCACCACCCCCCTACTGCCCAACATAGTATATTCTCCCGTCATCTCAATTCAATTCAATTCAATTCAATTTTATTTATAAAGCCCAATATCACAAATCACAATTTGCCTCACAGGGCTTTACAGCATACAACATCCCTCTGTCCTTAGGACCCTCACAGCGGATAAGGAAAAACTCCCCCAAAAAACCCTTTAACGGGGGAAAAAAACAAAAAAAAAAAGATCTCCTGTCATATATTCCTAAATAGCAGTTCACTGAATATCTCATGGATTCCTTAATAGAATAAAATAAATTGTGTCCCAAATCAATCAAAAAGAATGGGTTAGGGGAGAAAATTAGATCAAAACAAGTCAGTGTTGTCTTAGTAAACATCCTCCCCATTTCCCATCTTGGTATCGTCCATTAATATGTCACACATTGTTTCAGGAAGTAAATACATCAGTAGAACTAACTAAAGACAAGTGAACCGTCTGAATGAGCAGGAGAGTCCATTTCATGCAAAAATCAAAGTAAATTGTCTTTGGGAAAAAATAAGGCCCAATCCTCATATATAGATGATCAAAAAGCGATCAAAAAATTTACGTGGGGGGGAAAACACAGTCTTACCTCACTCAAGCTATGAGTTTCGGAAACGAGACCTAACGTTACTCCAACTGCTTGGCGAACGATTCCGCCTCTTTTGGATCCTCAAAAAGGACAATGTTGTTCAGATGCAAGATACGAAGCCGGTGGAGTGGAGCCAATTGATAAATCTAGGTTTTGCCAAATCTAGTCAGAAGAATGACGCAAATGTCTCTTCCTTTAAGAAACTCAGCAAGTGCGGATCCCTGACTGTCCCCAGTATTAATTTCTGGAAAGTGTTTGGAGCTGCACTAAGTCCAGACTGAGAGTGAAAAAGAATGATGAGCTCATGTCATCTGGATGGTCTTTCCAGGCTAAAGCATAGCTAGCCAGCAAAGACAGTAGCATTAGCAGGCCTTCTTAGTCTAAGGCTTACAAACTGAAGAGGTATAACATTAGTTACAGTGTCTGTGATTTAGAGCAGCAGCCTCAGTTGGTTGATTCAGTATTATTTTACTTTGTTTTATGAAACAAAATGTGTCATTAAGAAAAGTGAAAGTCTGAAATAAAATATGATGTCATGAAATAAAATTTTAAATATTTAAAAAAAGAACACCTTGAAATGTCAATAAATACAAAAGGAAATAAAAATTCTATCAGATGAAACTATTTTGATGGTGGTGGCATGTGGCTGCAAGTCACCCATCGTAATGCTCACATCAACTCACTAGTCTGTAAACTCTCTAGTAATGGCTAAATTACAGTGCACAGGTTAAAGGAGCTGATGGGATCACATTTGACTTGAGTTGTACCTTGTATAAATCAATGTGACAAATTACATGATTGACTGATTTATAGATTCAGCTGTTGTTGATGGTGGTGGCAACTGGCATTACTGGATAGGAAGAAAACATACCTATGTTAGCAGTGATGGCATCTAGTTCACTGATAAAGGCCGGCAAGCTTTGCAGCTGTTCCTCTAGTTGGGTCAAAGCGGTTCTTCTTCTCTCCCAGTTTGCTGAGAGCATCACTATATCCCCATCTACTGCCTTACACACACACACACACACACACACACACACGGGGGTTTGACAGAACAAAGAGGACAACTTCTGTGAATATAAGCTACAACAACTCAATCAACAGTAACAAAATTAAAGTTCGCTCATTTGCTATCACATTTAACATGATATTGCTTGGCCACAGTAAAGGTCCTCATGTGTCAACCATAACAGACTGATATTTTACTATGCAAAACCTGTTAGAAATTTTGCTCTATATTCACTCTCTTTTATCTATGCTTCACCATACTGTGCATCAAAATAAGTAACATGCTAGCATACTGTATGTCTGATGCTGTACATAATAGGGGTGGGGGAAAAAAAAAATTATCATAGTATCGCAAAATTTTGTGTGGTGATATTGTATTGATACACAGACGCCATGTGTCAATCTTTAATTATATACATTATTTTTGCAAATACACATTTAAATACAACTTTTGGTACTAGAATAATAAAATCAATTTGGCATTTGGCAGGAAGTTCATCAAAACAAAGATGGAGACACCAGGGAAAGAAATCAGAAATGCGCCGTCAGCGTTCAAATCAAACGTCTAGACTTATTTTGGATTTTATAACTTGGATATGACACAAGCAATTTGCAAGCAGTGTCATCTGAGAATAAAATACTCTGGGAATACTATAAACATGAGTGTTCACCTCACACTCCACCATCCAGAGATAGCATTAGCCACTGACAGCCAAGTTAACGCTAAACCCGCCCTGCGGAAAAATACTGGACACACTTAGCTTGACAAAACTACCATCCAACTCTGAAAGAGCTAAAAATAACACAGTCCACCACCTACTTCATGTGCAAAGCTCTGCGTCTTTACAGAGATGTTACAAACAAAAGCTTTTGTTGCATGCTAAAAACACTGGTGCCCAGGTATGTAACTCCATCCTGACATTTTTCACCAGCACAGCCATACCCAAGCTCTACAAAGAAGTGAAGCATAAAGTTGAGAAATCTTTGAGAAAAGCAGGAAGGGTGGCATTAACTTGTGACACCTGGACTTCAAGGTCATTGGATTCATATGTGACTATAACCGCACATTATCTCACAGAGAACTGGCGACGTTGCAGACCTCCTGCAAAATGCAGCATAAGAAGGGGGGGTTGAGGGTTGTAACAGACAACACTTCAAACATGGGTGTTGCCATTCAGTTAGCAGAATACCTGCATGAAGTATTTGGCTCACATGCTTAATCTGGCCTCACAGAGGGCATTAAATCTGCCAACAGTTCAGTTTGTCAGGTGTATGCAGTATTTCTGACAGGTTTTATGACAGTGTTGGTCAGTCTGTCTGTCTGCTTTGCGTCACATCTTGCTGTAATAAAAATGATTAAAGTCAGATGAACAAACTGAAAACTTACGAGGTAAAACTGATGTTGACAAAGTTTTCCTTTGGGGAAATAATTTGCAGGCGTAAAGAAAGATAATAAATTGCAATATATATTTTACTGCAATTCTCAGCATATCACAACAATACTGTATCATGATCCAAGTATCGTGATACAGTATCATTTTGTGGGTCCTCTGGTGATTCCCACCCCAATTAGTTGTCGGTTAAAGGGTGTTTGGCTATTGAAAGCAAAACTAACCGAAACTGACATCCTTAGTGACGAGACTGTGAGAGGATGGTTAAATGTGTTATCGAACAAAGACAACCTGATCAGCTGACTGATCTGATTAATTGATCTCAGCATGCCCAAGTGTAAAACAGCACTTACTCCCTTTAGATTGTGGCTATTGGCCACTTTTACGGGTATTATGAAATATGCATCTCCAGTCCATAGATATTTGTATTTATGCGCCTCTCTCTCTTCAGCTGTTTTTCTGGATGATAATTTTGTATATTGTTGCTTTTCGTAAAGCAATACCGTCAGTCGGAGAATTTTAATATTGCCCAACCCTACTTTCATACAGCCAATGATTGCAAGTCTTTTTCTTGTGAAGCAGCTACAGTCTTCTGTAGCCTCTCAGGGGCTTAAGTCACTGACATTAGCAACTGCTAACTCCTCAGTGTGTGAGGAAAGTCTGCTGTAATTTATCAGTCTGCAGTCTTCTTCTAACCTCTCAGGAAAGGACTTCAACCTCTACCATGATGTTTCTGTTGTACAGAAAACAACTGACAGAGAATCCATTTGTGCTCAGCTATAATTTAATTCAATAGCATGGCACTGTGGAGGGACACATTACTGGAATCATCTGCATGTTTTTGGGCTGCATTTAATGCTTGTTTTCTCTATTAACTGATCTACTGTTTACTTTCTCAATTAATCGATGAATCACATGGTCCAAGAGTCCACAGCGCAAAGATATTCAATTTACAATGACATAAAACAGAGACAAGCAACAAATCCTAAAGAACCAGGGAACAGTTATTCATTTTAGGAATGCATGATATTGGATTTTTTTGCCGATATCTGATATGCTGATAACATTTACACATTTACTACAACAGTAAATACATTTTCCCTGACCTGATATGATCAGATTTTTGATGATCACCTCCTACGTCCGCTATTCTTATCATATTTAACCATAGTTCATTTTTGTTAACAGGTAGTGGTGGCTGACACACGATAAAACTGAAGTTTTGAGCCATGACTCCTTCTATTCTGGCTCCCAATAACACAATCAGACAACATTTTAAGACCCCTATGTAGCCTACAGTCCTGTGGTGGCGAGTCGTGTTTTGTCCTCCCATCTAAAAAACTGACA
This sequence comes from Epinephelus fuscoguttatus, assembly GCF_011397635.1. Lineage (NCBI taxonomy): Eukaryota > Metazoa > Chordata > Actinopteri > Perciformes > Serranidae > Epinephelus > Epinephelus fuscoguttatus. The sequence goes on along the minus strand of NC_064759.1, from coordinate 44,529,951 downwards.
TCATTGTGACGTCAGCCCTAAAAGGGTCTATATTATCAGCATGTTGGCCAATTCTGTTATTTCATTTTGAAGTCAATACCAGCCGATACCGATGACGTGCTGATAATATTGTGCATCCCTAGTTTATTTGGCTTGAACAGTAACTTACAGTTACAGTTAAGTGATTCTCCAAATTTCTGTCGGAGAGGCCGACGTGCTGACGTATTGCGGTAAGAGTGTTGTGTCATTTCCGGTGTTTTCTGTGACAGCGTCTCTGTGCTGCTCTAGTGAATTCTACAAGCTTGCTTTCTGCTTTTCCCCACTTCGGTTTCTTAAGATCTAATTCAAGCCTTAACCCACACTAGCTCTGTTTAAGCACTTACAGCTCTCCTCCTTTTCATGACTTTCTTGCTAATCTCTTAGTTGTTTTTTGCACGTTATTAGTCTTGTTAGCTAACGTTACATTAGCTTAGCGATGGCTTCTCCTTCTCCTGCTCTTTCTTGCTCGGTGTGCCATATGTTCAGTTATGCCTCTGCCTCCTTTAGCGACAGTGGTAATTGTAATAAGTGTAGCTTATTTGCTGCGTTGGAGGCGAGGCTCAGTGAATTAGAAACGCAGCTCCACACCATGGAAAATCACTCGTTAGCTGCGGTAGATAGCCAGTCCCCTGTAGCCGGTGCAGAGCCACATAGCATAGCCTCTGCTAGCGGTCCCCTGGTAACCCCCGTGCAGCCAGGAGGCTAGGTAACTGTCCGGGAGAAGCGTAGCTCCAAGCCGAAGCCCACAGTTCACCACCAGCCTATTCATGTTTCTAACCGCTTTTCCCCACTCAGCGACACACCTGCTGAGGAGAAAACTCTGATCACTGGCAGCTCTATTCTGAGGAACGTGAAGCTAGCAACACCAGCAGCCGTAGTCAAATGTATCCCTGGGGCCAGAGTGGGCGACATTGAATCAAATTTAAAACTGCTGGCTAAAACTAAACGTAAATTTAGTAAGATCGTTATTCACGTTGGCGGCAATGACACCCGGTTACGCCAATTGGAGGTCACAAAAATTAATATTGCCTCGGTGTGTGAATACGCAAAAAAACATGTCGGACTCTGTAGTCTTCTCTGGTCCCCTCAAAAATCTGACCACTGATGACATGTTTAGCGGCATATCATCATTTAATCGCTGGCTGTCCAGGTTTTGTCCAACAAACAATGTGGGTTTCCTCAACCATTGGAAAACTTTCTGGGGAAAACCTGGTCTTATTAGGAGAGACGGCATTCATCACACGTTGGATGGAGCTGCTCTCATATCTAGAAACCTGGCAAAGTTTATTACTAATTCAAAACCCTGACAACCCTGAGTTGAGATCAGGACTCAGAGTCGAAGTCTTATACACTTCTCTGAGCTTCTAGTGCAGTTACCCACCCATAACTATACAAATGGTGTCTGTTCCCCGACCACCTAAATTATCTGAATCTAAAATTAAACAAAGAGGAGTTGTACATAACAACCTCATAAACATTAAAGCCTCTTCTGTGACAGAAAGACAAAACAGGAGAATTAAACGCGGACTGTTAAATATCAGGTCTCTATCATCTAAAGCAGTGTAAGTAAACAAATTAATATCAGATAATCATATTGATTTACTCAGCATCACTGAAACCTGGCTGTGTCAAGGTGAATGTTAGTCTAAATGAATCCACTCCTCCCAGTCATAATAATACCCACATTCCTCGAGGCAGCGGTCAAGGAGGGGGAGATGCAGCCATTTTTAACTCTAGTCTGTTAATCAGCCCTAAACCTAAACTAGATTATAATTCATTTGAAAGCCTTGTTCTTAGTCTTTTACATCCAACCTGGAAAACCTCGCAGCCAATTTTTGAATTGAAATTGATAACCTAACAGTCTTTCCACAGAATCCCTCGCTATCGGATCATTATTTGATTACTTTTGATTTCTTTTTACTCGATTACACGCCACTCAGCAACAGTTACTATACTAGATGTTTATCAGATAGTGCTGTCGCAAAATTTAAGGAAATGATTACTCTGCCGTTAAATTTAATACCATGTCCTTCAGTAACAGAGGTTTCCCGTACTGACTTTAAACTCTCCTGAATTGATCATCTTGTCGATAGCACTGTAGGCTCTCTGCGAACAACACTCAACTCTGTAGCTCCTCTTAAAAAGAAGTTATCAAAGCAAAGAAAGTTGGCTCCTTGGTATAACTCTCAAACCCGTAAGTTAAAACAAATATAGCGAAAATTTGAAAGGAGTCTCAAAAGAAAATAAGAACCCCAGGTTTCTTTCCAGCACTGTAGCCAGGCTGACTGAGAGTCACAGCTCTATTGAGCCTTGTATTCCTTTAGCCCTTAGCAGTAATGATTTTATGAGCTTTTTAATGAAAAAATTCTAACTATTAGAGGCAAAATTCATGACCTCCTGTCCTCAGATAGTAGGTATCTGCCCTCAAACACAGCTGTAAGATCTAATATATATTTAGATTGCTTCTCTCTGATTTCTCTTCAAGAATTGACCACACTCCTCCGAGAACCGTCACCTTATCGTGGTGGAGAAGTTTGAGTGCCCTAATGACCCTAGGAGCTGTGCTGTCGGGGGCATTTCGCCCCTGGTAGGGTTTCCCATGGCAGATTGGTTCTGGGCGAAGGGTCAGACGAAGAATGGTTCAGAAGACCCTTCATGATGGAAGATAACAAGAGTTGGTGTACCCGGCCCGGAGGGTTACCGGGGCCCCGCCCTGGAGCCAGGCCTGGGGCTGGAGCCCGTGGGCGAGCACCTGGTGGCCGGGCCTTCGCCCATGGTGCTGCCCTTTGTCACCAGTTCTGTTCATAACTTTCAGAATTTCTAGGTGCAGCCGAGGGGGTGGAGGGTGTCAGGTTCAGTGACGGGAGGATCTCGTCCCTGCTATTTGTGGATGACGTGGTCCTCCTAGCTCCATCGAACAGTGACCTCCAGCTCTCGCTGGGACGGTTCGCAGCCGAGTGTGAAGCGGCTGGGATGAGAATCAGCACCTCCAAGTCTGAGGCCATGGTCCTCAGCCGGAAAAGGGTGGATTGCCCACTCCAGGTCGGGGGGGAGGTCGTGCCTCAGGTGGAGGAGTTTAAGTATCTCGAGATCTTGTTCACGAGTGAGGGTAGGATGGAGTGGGAGATTGACAGGCGGAATGGGGCGGCGTCAGCAGTGATGCAGGCGCTTAACCGGTCCTTTGTGGTGAAAGGGAGCTTAGCCAGAAAGCGAAGCTCTCAATTAACCGGTCGATCTACGTTCCAACCCTCACCTACCGTCACGAGCGTTGGGTAGTGACCGAAAGAATGAGATGCGAGTACAAGCGGCCAAAATTAGTTTCCTCCGCAGGGTGGCTGGGCTCAGCCTTAGAGATAGGGTGAGGAGCTCGGACATCCGGGAGGGACTTGGAGTAGAGCCGCTGCTCCTCCACATCAAGAGGAGCCAGTTAAGGTGGTTCGGGCATCTGGTAAGGATGCCTCCCGGACGCCTCCCTTGGGAGGTAATTCGGGCATATCCAACCGGGAGGAGACCTCGGGGCCACCCCAGGACACGCTGGAGGGATTACATCGTCCGGCTGGCCTGGGAACGCCTCGGGGTTCCCTCGGAAGAGCTGACGGAGGTGGCTGGGGAGAGGACTGTCTGGGTTTCTTTGCTGAGGGTGCTGCCCCCGTGACCCGGACCCGGATAAGCAGAGGACGACGAGACGAGACGAGACGAGACGAGACGAGAATTGACCACAGTGATTTCTTCATCTAAATCATCGTGTCTCTTACCTCCAATTTCCACCAGATGCGTGTTGGTTGCGTCTGTGCTCCGGCACGGCAGCGGAGCCGATAGGATTCCATTCTAGTCAATGTGTGTGTTTCCACCAGCTGCGGCTGTGCTGCATTCCAGCTCCGTCTCAGCTCCGGCACTCTGGAGCCCTCTGCAACAGATACGCAGGACTTCTATTTTTGCCGGATGCCGGAGCACAACGCAGCAATTGAGCACAGAGCAGATCGTACGGGGCAGGAAGTCGTGCACAGAAACACAATAAAACATCTGGTTAATTTTCAAAATAAAATACATAGTGTTCGCGTCGGATCATATCTCCCTGCACTACACCTTAAAAACTACATAATGGGCAGAGGCAGGCCTGAAGTCAACAGGTCAGAGGTTTTCAGACGTCATTTCACCCTGTGAACACCATGGACGAGGAGATATTAATCATGGCAGTGCACCGAGATGTCTTCCAGCGGAGCTGCACCACACCGCACAGCAAACGCAGCCGGTGGGTATTGACGGACGGCAGAGCACGCAGCGCTGCCGTTCCGCAACGGACACGCATCCAGTGGAAATCCAGCGTTAGACCCCATCCCAACTAGGCTACTTAAAGAAGTTTTACCTTTAGTTAACACTCACTTATTAGACATGATCAATATATCTTCATTAACAGGCTATGTACCACAGTGTTTTAAGGTAGCTGTAATTAAACCTCTCCTAAAAAAGCCCACCCTGGATCCAGACGTGTTAGCCAACTATAGACCAATATCTAATCTTCCCTTTCTTTCAAAGATCCTTGAGAAAGTAGTCACAGACCAGCTGTGTGATTTTCTCCATGATAATAATTTATTTGAGGAATTTCAGTCAGGATTTAGAGTGCATCATAGCACTGAGACAGCACTAGTTAAAATTACAAATGATCTTCTGATTGCTTCAGACAAAGGACTCGTCTCTGTACGTGTTTTATTAGATCTTAGTGCGGCGTTTGGCACAATTGACCATCAAATTATGCTACAGAGACTGGAACACTTAATTGACCTAAAAGGTTTATTTATCTGATCGTTTTCAGTTTGTTCATGTTCCGCAAGGTTCTGTGCTCGGACCAATCATATTTACTTTATATATGCTTCCTTTAGGTAGCATCATTAGAAATCACTCTGTAAATTTCCATTGTTATGCAGATGATACACAGTTTTATTTATTAATGAAGCCAAAAGAAAGTAATCAATTAACTAAACTTCATAATTGCCTTAAAGACATAAAAACCTGGATGAGCACCAATTTCCTGATGTTAAATTCAGACAAAACTGAAATTATTGTTCTTGGCCCCAAACAACTCAGAGACTCTTTATCTGATGACATAGTTTCTCTAGATGGCATTGCTCTGGCCTCTAGCACTACCGTAAGAAACCTCGGAGTAATATTTGATCACGATCTGTCTTTCAATTCTTATTTAAATCTCACAGACTGCATTTTTTCATCTGCATAATATTGCGAAATTTAGGCCTATCCTGACCCGAAAAGATGCAGAAAAATTGGTCCATGCTTTTGTTACCTCTAGGCTGGATTACTGTGACTCTCTATTATCTGGTAGCTCTAGTAAGTCTTCAAAAACTCTCCAGCTAATTCAGAATGCAGCAGCACGTGTACTAACAGGAACTAAGAAACAAGATCATATTTCTCCTGTTTTAGCTTCTCTACACTGGCTCCCTGTAAAATCCAGAATTGAATTTAAAATCCTACTGTTAACTTACAAAGCTCTAAATGGTCAGGCTCTGTCGTATCTTAGAGAGCTCATAGTGCCATATTATCCCACCAGAACACTGCGCTCTGAGAATGCAGGGTTACTCTGGTCCCTAAAGTCTCTAAAAGTAGATCAGGAGCCAGAGCCTTCAGCTATCAGGCTCCTCTCCTGTGGAATCATCTTCCTGTTGCGGTCTGGAAGGCAGACACCGTCTTCACATTTAAGACTAGACTTAAGACTTTCCTCTTTGATAAAGCTTATAGTTAGGGCTGGCTCAGGCTTGCCCTGTACCAGCCCCTAGTTAGGCTGACTTAGGCCTAGTCTGCCGGAGGACCCCCCTATAATACACCGGGCACCTTCTCACCTTCTCTCCTTCTCTATCTCTATCTCTATCTCTATCGTATTCTATTACTGCATCTTGCTAACTCGGCCATTCTGGATGTCACTAACTCGGCTTCTTCTCCGGAGCCTTTGTGCTCCACTGTCTCTCAGATTAACTCATATCGCAGCGGTGCCTGGACAGCGTGACGTGTGTGGTTGTGCTGCTGTCGTGGTCCTGCCAGATGCCTCCTGCTGCTGCTGCCATCATTAGTCATTAGTCATACTTCTACTGTTATTATACACATATGACTATTATCACACTTGTATACTGCCAGATATTAATACATACTTTCAACATATTGTACCGCAGTAGCCAGAACTATAACTATAATATTATTACTTTCAATAATGTTGTTGTAAGCTACTGTCATTACCTGCATCTCTCTCTCTCTCTCTTTCTCTGTCTCATTGTGTCATGTGGATTACTGTTAATTTATCATGCTGATCTGTTCTGTACGACATCTATTGCACGTCTGTCCGTCCTGGAAGAGGGATCCCTCCTCAGTTGCTCTTCCTGAGGTTTCTACCGTTTTTTTTCCCCGTTAAAGGGTTTTTTTTGGGGAGTTTTTCCTTATCCGCTGCGAGGGTCATAAGGACAGAGGGATGTCGTATGCTGTAAAGCCCTGTGAGGCAAATTGTGATTTGTGATATTGGGCTTTATAAATAAAATTGAATTGAATTGTTAATTTTTTATATTGATCTGTTCTGTACGACATCTATTGCTCGTCCGTCCTGGAAGAGGGATCCCTTCTCAGTTGCTCCTCCTGAGGTTTCTACCGGTTTTTTTTTTCCCTGTTAAAGGTTTTTTTGGGGGGAGTTTTTCCTTATCCGCTTCGAGGGTCCTAAGGACAGAGGGATGTCGTATGCTGTAAAGTTCTGTGAGGCAAATTGTGATTTGTGATATTGGGCTTTATAAATAAAATTGATTGATTGATTGATTGATTGAATAAAATATCTGTAGATTGACCAATTAATGAATCCTCTCAGCTCTTGCTGATTTGTTTCAATCTTGTGCAGGAGTGTGTTTTTCTTGCCTGGGTCCAGAACCTGGACTCTGTTCACTCCTCTAAGTTGACTGAAACAGAGTAGAACGACAGTTCTCTCTGATATCAGGGAAGTGATTTTTCTGAAATTTTAAGGTTTGAGCTTAAGTTTCTCCACAATCTGTATCGTCACACAGTGCCAAGTATCTATTTTTTTTAATCATAGAAATGACTAATATTACAAATACAAACTAAACTTTAGGCAGCCTACTAGAATAACAAAATTAATTGCTTTTTCGGTCCACTTGATACATTTTGCTGCAAGAAAAAAAAAAAAAAAAAAAGACTGAGGTGAGATGAACAAAATGAAACCTTTTTCATATGAAATAAAACAGATGTTGACAAAGTTTTCCTTTGGGGACATAATTTACAGTTCATAAAAAGGTAATAAATCATAATATATTTTATCGCAATACTCAGAATATCACAACATAACTGAAATCGCAATAATACTGTATTGTGACTTCAGTATCGTGATAACATATCATGGATCCTCTGGTGATTCCCACCCCTAACATCCAATACTCAAGAACTATTCATACAGGCATACCACCCACCCCACAGCATGTTTACTTCGATATTGTGGATCATTAACGGTGTCTGAAGAAGTGATGTTGCTCCTACCTCTGCAGCCTGAGCACTGTCCTTAGTTCTTTTATGGAGCAGAAACCAACTCTCCTCATACCTATAGAAACACAATGTATACATAAACACACTGGGTCTCATTCATGCAACGTGATCAGAAGGAATCTGTGTGTAAACTGTTCGCAGACGGAAATTTATGTGCATGTCCGCATTCATCAATATTTTAGTAGCTCCGATCTTTTCGTAGCTACTAACAAAATCTATTCCTGCTCCTGACCACTCGTAGTGCTTGTGTAAATTTAGTAAAGCACATAAATATTGCTTGTCACTATTGGAAATTACAATTTTAATTCGTATTGCGTTCTGTTGCATACACAATACACAGACACCTTTGAAACACGTAATCTAAACATGACAAAATAATAAAAATATAACACATTTAATTAAATTAGTTGGCAATTAGCAGATTTAAGATCCAGATTAGGTTCATGATTGTGAATTATCTGTGTAAATCGACTCAATGGATTACACGTTCTTTCTACATGTTGAATGATGATTCAACATCATCATCAACATCATCAACATGTTGAATGATGATTCAACATCATCATTCAACATGTTGAATGATGACTCACTCCTCCGAGAACCATCACGTTATCGTGGTGGAGGAGTTTGAGTGCCCTAATGACCCTAAGAGCTATGCTGTCGGGGGCATTTTGCCCCTGGTCGGGTTTCCCATGGCAGATTGGTTCTGGGCGAAGGGTCAGACGAAGAACGGTTCAAAAGTCCCTTCATGATGGACAAAAACATGGACTCGTGTACCCGGCCCAGAGGGTTACCAGGGCCCCACCCTGGAGCCAGGCCTGGGGTTGGGGCCCGTGGGCCAGTGCCTGGTGGCCGGGCCTTCGCCCATGGGGTCTGGCCGGGCCCAGCCCGAACCGGCTACATGGGCTCGTCCCCCTGCAGGCCCACCACCCGCAGAGGGATCCAGAAGGAATTGGTGCTATGTGGATTGGGTAGCAGACCAAGGTGGGGGCCTTGGCGGTCTGATCCTCGGCTACAGAAGTTGGCTCTTGGGACATGGAATGTCACCTCTCTGGCGGGGAAGGAGCCAGAGCTTGTGGAAGAGGTTGAGCGCTACCGGCTAGATATAGTTGGCTTCACCTCGACACATAGTTCCGGCTCTGGAACCCAAGTCCTTGAGAGGGGTTGGACTCTCTCCTTTGTTGTAGTTGCTCCGGGTGAGAGGCGGAGGGCCGGGGTGGGCTTTCTGATAGCCCCCAGACTCTCTGCCTGTACGTTGGGGTTCACCCCGGTAGACGAAAGGGTTCCTTCCCTGCGCCTTCAGGTCGGGGAACGGGTCCTGACTTTTGTCTGCGCTTATGTGCCGAACAACAGTTCAGAGTACCCCCCTTTTTGGAGACCCTGGGACAGGTGCTGGACAGTGCCCCGACTGGGGACTCCATTGTTCTGCTGGACTTCAACGCTCACGTGGGCAATGACAGCAGGAAATGGAGGGGCGTGACTGGGAGGAACGGCCTGCCCGATCTGAACCCGAGTGGTGTTCAGTTATTGGACTTCTGTGCGGGTCACAGTTTGGCCATAACTAACACCATGTTCAAACATAAGGATGTCCATCGGTGCACGTGGCACCAGGACAGCCTAGGTCGCAGGTCAATGATTGACTTTGTAGTCGTATCATCTGACCTGCGGCCATATGTTCTGGACACTCGGGTGAAGAGAGGAGCAGAGCTGTCAACTGATCACCACCTGGTGGTGAATTGAATCAGATGGCAGGGGAGGTCATCGCGCAGACCTGGCAGGCCCAAACGAACGGTGAAGGTCTGCTGGGAACACCTGGCGGAAGAAGCTGTCCAGAAGATCTTCAGCTCCCACCTCCGGGAGAGCTTCGACCACGTCCCGAGGGCAGAGGGGGACATTGAGTCTGAATGGGCCTTGTTCTGTTCTGCCATTGTCGAGGTGGCGGTTGCAAGCTGTGGCCACAAGGCCGCTGGGGCGAGTCGCGGCGGTAATCCCCGAACCCCCTGGTGGACACCGGGGCAGGAGGCCTACAGGGCATGGTTGGTCTGTGGGTCTCCGGAAGCAGCTGACAGGTACCGGCGGACCAAGCGGAGCGCAGCAGCGGCAGTCCCTGAGGCAAAATCTCGGGCGTGGGAGGAGTTCGGTGAGGCCATGGAGGAACACTATCGATCGGCTCCAAAGAGGTTCTGGCAAACCATCTGGCGCCTCAAGGGGGGAAGGCAGCAACTCACTCACACTGTTTACAGTGGGGGCGGGGAGCTGCTGACGTCAACTGGGGACATTGTCGGGCAGTGGAAGGAATACTTTGAGGAGCTCCTCAATCCCAACAACACGTATTCCAGTGAGGAAACAGAGATGGGGGTCTCGGGGGCGGGTCGTCCAATTTCTGGGGTAGAAGTCGCTGAGGTAGTGAAGCAACTCTGAGGCGGCGGCCCCGGGGGTGGATGAGAATCGCCCTGGATATCTCAAGGCTCTGGATGTTGTAGGGCTGTCCTGGCTGACACGCCTCTGCAACATTGCGTGGACATCGGGGGCAGTGCCTCTGGAGTGGCAGACCGGGGTGGTGGTCCCCATTTTCAAGAAAGGGGACCAGAGGGTGTGTTCCAACTACAGGGGGATCACACTCCTCAGCCTACCCAGTAAGGTCTACTCCATGGTGCTGGAGAAGAGGGTCCGGTCGATAGTTGAACCTCAGATTGAGGAGGAGCAATGTGGTTTTCATCCCGGACGTGAAACCGTGAACCAGCTCTTTACTCTCGCCAGGGTGCTGGAGGGGGCATGGGAGTTCGCCCAACCAGTCCACGTGTGTTTTGTGGATTTGGAGAAGGCTTACGACCATGTCCCCAGGGGCATCCTGTGGGGGGTGCTCCAGGAGTATGGGGTTGGTGGCCCCTTGCTAAGGGCCATCCAGTCCCTGTACCGAAGGAGCATGAGTCTGGTTCGCGTGGCCGGCAGTAAGTCGGACCTGTTTCCGGTGAGGGTTGGACTCCGCCAGGGCTACCCTTTGTCGGTTCCGTTCATAACTTTCATGGACAGAATTTCTAGGCGCAGCTGAGTGGTGGAGGGTGTCAGGTTCGGTGATGGGAGGATCTCGTCCCTGCTTTTTGCGGATGACGCGCTCCATCGAACAGTGACCTCCAGCTCTTGCTGGGACGGTTCGTAGCCGAGTGTGAAGCTGCTGAGATGAGAATCAGCACCTCCAAGTCTGAGGCCATGGTCCTCAGCTGGAAAAGGGTGGATTGCCCACTCCAGGTTGAGGGGGAGGTCCTTCCTCAGGTGGAGGAGTTTAAGTATTTCGGGATCTTGTTCACGAGTGAGGGTAGGATGGAGCGGGAGATTGACAGGCGGAATGGGGCGGCGTCAGCAGTGATGCAGGCGCTTAACCGGTCCGTTGTGGTGAAAGGGAGCTTAGCCAAAAAGCTAAGCTCTCGATTTACCGGTCGATCTACATTCCAACCCTCACCTATGGTCACGAGCTCTGGGTAGTGACCGAAAGAACGAGATCACGAGTACAAGCGGCCGAAATGAGTTTCCTCCGCACGGTGGCTGGGCCACACGGAGTAGAGCCGCTGCTCGTCCACATCAAGAGGAGCCAGTTGAGGTGGTTCAGGCATCTGGTAAGGATGGCTTCCGGACGCCTCCCTTGGGAGGTGTTTCGGGTATGTCCAACTGGGAGGAGACCTCGGAGCCGCCCCAGGACACGCTGGAGGGACTACATTACCCGGCTGGCCTGGGAACACCTCGGGGTTCCCTCGGAAGAGCTGACGGAAGTGGCTGGGGAGAGGACTGTCTGGGCCTCTTTGCTGAGGCTGCTGCCCCTGTGACCCGGACCCGGATAAGCGGAGGACGACGAGAACGAGACGAGTACAAGAATGATGATAATAAAAAAATCTGTAAGGACAGCCGGATCACAGCCTCTTCAGCCTCGGTGCCTGGGTTCAGCAGGGGCAGCAGAAGCAGCAGGTGGTGGAGCCACGAAGGAGCACGCGCCAGCTGAAAGAATTATTTATTTATTTGGCTTTTTGATCATTTGAATGAATAAATCTGATTTGAAAACTGTTTAATTTACGTATTAAACAGAGCTTTAGGCTATTAAGATTCAAATAATTTGAAGACGATGCATACAAAACTGCTATAGGCTATAGGCCTATGTAATCCATATCATTTGTTAAAAAAAAATGTAAATAGCTCTACATTCCGACAGCCATCACTGATTTAGCGTTTATCCATTACGCTCAAAAACATCTCTGGTTTCCCGTTCCCACTTCATTCAAAACCCCACAAATGAATCTTCTGTTTGTTTGGTGACCACTTTTTTGTGTGTGCTTACGCGTTTCTTTGCCTCCAGTTTCATATCAAATCATTTACACTTCACCTCTGACATGGTTCTTTGTACTACGGAGACAACATTAACAGCATCTGTTACCTTCCTCCAGGCCTTCGCTTTGCCTGTCCCTGTCACACCACTACTAACTGAAGAAAATAAAATGTTTTTTCTTAAGTCCACTTCACCCAAAATTATTTCAATCTCCACTTCGGAGAAATTCTTTTTCTGTTCTCTCTCTTTCTTTGTTTGCACCATGACTGACAGGTCGACTGGATGCACCTACACCTCCTTATATGGTGGTCATTGGCTATTCATGGGTGGGGATTTATGCTAATTGCTGTTTACCGGGAGCGCGCTGTCACTTTACAATGGATTAGCATTTATGATCATACACACGTGTTTACGATCAAATCTGAGTTTCCTGCAGCGTTCCTGAATCCGGAGTAGGTTTTTAGTCGCGTAGGCTTTTATGTGCAAATCTACACACAGATTTACTCACTTTTCATGAATGAGACCCATTATTTACATGAAAGCTAACTGGAAATTGCCTCAGTGTGTTTGAGGGGGGTTGTGTTTGTGTGTGTGTGTGTGTGTGGACCTGCTGAGGATGTCGAGTCCAGCAGTGAAATGAGGAAAACTTCCTTCAAACCTGAACAGCAAATGGAGAATCACAGAATAATAACAAATGATTAATGTGAGCATTCATACAGTTCAGGAGGAATCACATCTTTCATTGCAACCCCTGGAGCACAGACAGTCAGGGTTTCCCAAACAAATGTTTTGGCAGAGATGGCATGAGTCTGGGACACTGTAGAAGCACCAGCAGTGAATGAAGCTCTCAGGTTGAGCATGCTTGATGGCAGACAGGCGTGCAGCTGCTGTGGTCACCACACAAAAACTGAGGTGGAGTGCAGGTAAGATTTTAATATGTCAATGTTTTTTGATAAACCTTTTTTTTGTTAGTAATGGTTAGTAATATTGAAAATTAAATGGTAATTGTACAATCCAGTAAATGTGATTCTGTGATACCACTTGTTTCTATGAGAATTGATAAAGAGTGTGACTGTAGGATGAACTGTCAGTTTTGTTTTGAGTGTTGGCAGCACTGAAGAAGAATGTTCTTATACAGTATCACAATATTTCTAAGCTATATCGCAATATACAGTACATATGTCCATATTTTGAAATGTCCTCTAAACTACCGTAGACTACTAAAATACAAATTATTAAATGTTCTACAGTTACAATAAAATTAAATAAAGTGCTGTTAAAATAAAGTTCAATAAAATACTGTAACAATAAATTTAAAGTAATGTTATACTAAAGTTAAATAAAATATTGTTAAAGAATGCACTGTTATAATAAAGTTTAATAAAATACAGTTCTAATAAAATTAAATAATACTATTATAACAAAGTTGAAAAAAGCATTGTTATTACAAAACAAATCAAAGCGAACCACTGGTGCTTTAAATTTGAAGCATCCAGCTCGTCTCAGGCCTGATGTGTTGATGTTTTTGCTGTGAACTTGAAGCTACTGGTCAATAGTCAGATGTTAAAAGTAAGCACAAAGTTCAACTGTTACTGCTGGAAACATACTAACAGCTCTCCGCTTAATAAATTAACAGTATCTGCAAGTTGTGCTGCTGCTCTATGGTCACAAAATATGACTAAATGGTCATGGTCTGGCATGGTCTGGCACTCTACAGGTACACGCACCACCTGCTCACACATTATCGCTCAGGAGAAAGTGACCTGGATAGGTGAAGGAGTGTGTGTGACGTATGTTTGTCTGTCTTTTTGTGTGAGTGTCTGCGAGAGGGAGAGAGCCATAGAAAAGAGCAAGAGAAAAATGCTGAAGCGAGTCTCATGAGAGAGAGAGAGAGAGAGAGAGAGAGAGAGAGAGAGAGAGAGAGAGAGAGAGATAGATAAAAGAATGACGTGACAATTTACACTCGATGTTTGCGATATAGTAATTTTACACATCCCAAGCGGAACCAGCCAAGATACATAAAGCATAACTGACATATCGCCCACCCCTTCTTTATATCATAGTTAACACAGACACACACACACGCATGCTTGCATGCACACACATGAGGGTTTTCTGTTCACCTGGGTCTCCTCCTGATTTTGGTGTCTCTTGATTTGTCTCCAAGGGTCTTGAAACTGAAGGTGATAAAGAGAAGTT